>NW_020210886.1:0-1343 GCF_003070985.1 Temnothorax curvispinosus | reverse complement strand
ATTTTTATTTTCTGCATTTAATTTAACCTAGTTTAGGCAGCAGTCGGCAGTTTTTTTTTACAATTTTTTTGTTAATTTTTTTGTTTTTGTTTTTAATTTTTTTTATTAAATTTATTAATTATAAGTTTTTGTTTTAAAATTTTTTTTATTATAAGTTTTTGTTTTTAAATTTTTTTATAAGTTTTTGTTTTTATTTACTTTTTTTGCAAGTTAATGGAATATTTATCTAAAGCTCTATATTTCGATTACAATAAACAAGCAATAATATTATAATAATATAAATATATAAATAAAATTATAAATAAACGAGAGATACTGTACTCATAATACGAGACATAATGTGTGCTTTTTATTTAGCGACTCAGGTCGACACAAGCGTCATTCTGTCTCTTTTTTCAACATCTAGTGAGCAACAAAGATAGAATGACGCTTGTGTCGTTAACTGGAAAGCATCTATTGTACAATAATGTTACAGATAGCAATTTTCAAGGAAATAATAATATAATGCAAATATTTACCTGTTTTACATTGTTAATAGAAACATCCATTTTCTTATAATGTTTATTATTAACACTCTAATTTTCGACACTTTTATAAAATATACGACGAAAATGTGTAGTAGAAAACGCACTGTCGTTTTAATATGTACACAATAACATAACAACATAATCTAACTGTATTGACCGCTACTTCAAAATGACATATGGCCTCAGCAGACTAGTGCGATAGTGTCGCGCGATATCCAATGAGCGTGCAACAATGAACAGAAAAGCTGTACGTTCTGCCGAAGCTCAATAGATGTAACTGGAAGTCACTAAAATTCCCCATGCGGATACATATCATTGGTTAATCAATTTCCTTTGTAACTCAGTCGATAGCCAATAAGAGGACATATAAATGTAATATATCGTTTTTTCGCTTTTTGTTTAACACAACGATTAATGATTATTATACGCTATAAACCTTGCTTGATTAATAAGAAACTTATATACGGAAGCACATATCGAAGTATGTTGTAGTTATCGAGAACTAAGGTAACAAAGGTTCGGCCCCAGTGAAACGCATACTCCCTCGTCTTCGCCAACCGAAGGTTGGCAGCAGTCGGGAGAAAAATTAATTCTGAGCGAATTCCAAGCGTTTATTTGATTTGACTTGATATATTAACTTAAAAACCGGTTTTAAAAATAATAATTAGTTGCTGCTTATACTTATATAATATTCACAAATAATTTTTTTTGTAACTCAAATAATACTTAACACATTGTTCATATTAAGACGTTCGCATTTCCTTACGTCTCATAAACGATAAGGTTTTCCGAATTTCTGATTACTTCCGAAAATTT
>NW_020210885.1:0-1660 GCF_003070985.1 Temnothorax curvispinosus | reverse complement strand
CAGCTTGACGCCAAATTGCAGCAAGCCTTGTTACGTAGCCATTAATAAATACTAAAATGTATTTTTTTAGGGAAAATTAAAAGCATTAAATTATAAAAAGCATATAATTTTGTATTGATTTACAATAAATTATTTTATACATATGTTAAAAGAAATCTTTATATTAATAAAACATTATAAGACATTTATAAAACTAACGGTGGCAATAAAATAATCAATTATAAAATTAATTACAGGAAATGTTATACAATGTGAATTTATAGATTTATAAAAGATCTTTATGGGAAATTTTTTTTTCATCGTTCTTTTGGTTCTCATTGTTCTCATCACTATTCTCGCCATTTTCAGAGTTATCATCGTTGTCATCTGAATGAGCCTCGTTTGCCGATGTCTGTTAATGTTAAATATACCTCTATAATTATCGTTATTCTCGAAATCAAAGTGTTCAGACTAGGGGAGACCGGGGCTAATTCGACACTATCTTTTTTTTCAAAGGCAATTTTTAATATTTAATTAAAATTTTTAGGCAAATTCAATGGTATATATTTAAAGAGTGTTCTTTCAGGTACAAAATTGATTCAGAAAGTTTTGCTGTACGTCGCTTTGTTTTGCTGCCGGAAAGGAAAAATGACGCGATGACAAATTTTCGAATTGAAAAATGCCGGGGTAAACTCGACACCCCGCCGGGGCAAACTCAACACTTTGTCTGATCGACACAATTTAATCTGGAACTTATTTTTTACTGTTTGAAAATGAAAATACATTGTTTATTGTATACTTAAAAAATACAAAAATTCGGATTAAAGTAGCTAGAATAATCATTTAAAATAATGAGAACAAAAATTGTTGAACTTTCAATTATCTTTATCTAAACTCATGTCTGAAAAACAATTAATGCAGGTAAACTCGCGATTGGACGTGCGCATACATTTGTCATACGGCTGCATGACAAGCATTGTTTCTTACTGGGAGCCGACGAAACGGCGTGGTGTTGACTTTACCCCGGACATTGTTTTTCACTTTTGTCACTTTAAAAACATGAAAATTTTGAAAATATCAAAAAACGATTATCGGATTCATATAGAGCATCAAATTTCCCATGAAAATCATTTACATATAGGTTTGCAAGAGTAAAGCTCGATGAAAGAGTAGAAATTTTCGAGAGATCAGAAAAATTACTTCTCACCATCAAAAACGCTTATGTCGCGCTAAAAATTACATCATAACTCAGAATGTCATCAAATCCCGTTGATAATACTAGCACATAAAAATGCATTTACAGTAGGAAAGACAAGTTTCTACGATAGATTTAAATTAGCAAAAAGTCTAGTGTCAAGTTCGCCCCGATGTCGAGTTAGCCCCGGTCTCCCCTACTTAAAATGATCAGAATTATTAGAAAATTCAGAATGATGAGGAAGTTCAGAATGATGAAAAAGTTAAGAATAATGAGAAAGTTCAGATTCTTTTTGATTATGAAGAAAATCTGGTATTACGGAACTTTGGCTTTTAACGGAAACATGTGCTTGCTGAATATGCGATTGATCGAATTCAATTAGAGAATCTGTTGAATTGAGTTTTTCTACAACTTCAACATTTACTTTCTGCCTTTTAACTTTCTTGGAAAGCTTATAAAACGGTGTTTTTTGGCATGTTCTAAAAT
>NW_020210884.1:0-2129 GCF_003070985.1 Temnothorax curvispinosus | reverse complement strand
TATAAGAAAATTACGCGATATATAAACTCGACTTTTTAACTCACCGGATTCAGGTCACTAAGAGTGCGTTCGCGGAGCGTATACGTTTTCCGGTTTTTTTTGGCAAAGACGTTTGGTCGCCAAATTCGCTAGATTTGAACTCGATGGACTTTTCCGTATGATCCAGCTTGAAGCAAAAGATTTTTGGAGCTCGCTTTAAATCAACGGAGTCCTTTAAAGTGGCCCTGCGATCTGCGACGTACCTAAAATGAAATTATCATCACGATCGATGCCTTCATCTTGTTGCAGTGCAAAAATTTCCGTTCTTCTACCGACTTTCACGCCCATTAGTGACATTATTTTCAAGATAGATGCATATCCATCATTGAAGATATAAATGGCCAGGAACGTCAGAATTTCAATAGTTTTTAAGATAGTTAGTCCGCGCCAATACAGTCCAAAATTTTATATCCTAAATCGACGTGAAAACATCTGACTATTTGCGGTTACAGGCTGCAAACTTTTGGATAGTTCTGTTTCTCACACACAAAACAAAAGACTATTATTTCATTTTTCTCCTCTAGTCGTTTCTTTACAGGTCGAGTGTCAATGGCGCGATTTTTTATGCTCAAACCGCGCGATTGCAGCCGCGCGTTTTTTATCCATTGATATTTGATCCATTGTGGATAACGGATGGTTTTCTCTAATGATAGCCTCGTTTACTCGTGTTCCCAGATGTAAAACTCCTAGTGTAATTGCGGTGTTTTTCCCCAATAGATTTTTTGTGCCTCCTTGTATCACATAAAATGTGGCTTGTGTTTTTTTCCGTCCTATCGCAATGTCCGCTTGGAATGATCCACGAACGCTTAGAGGTTTCGTACTTCCATAGCCATGAAGACTTGTTTAGGACTTTTCTCTTGATTTGACCACAATCTTTTTTTTCTTCAGTTCCTCCCATGTACTGCCCGTAAGGAGATTACATTTGCTGCCCAAGTCGATTAACATCTCTGTGTGAACTCCTCCGATAATGCAGTCAATCATTGTATCGTCGTCGATGTGAAAAGTGACAGTTGACGTAGCCCTACGTCTACTTTCCTACGTTGAATACTTTAACATGCAATAGTGACAGTTGACGTAGTTCTACGTTGTTGCTTGCAGCACAGATGTTACTGTGCCCGTTTTTTTAGCTCATAAATTTTTCTGTATAACCTTTTTTGGAGACTTTAAAGATTATTACTCTACGATTATTAGTTTCGAAGATATAAACGTTCTAAGTGTGACATGTTTGTTAAGATAGAAATTGGTAACCCCTTTTAGGAAGACTTTAGAGACTTTAGAGACTTTAGAGAGAAAATGAGGCTCAATAAGCTATCGAATGACACCTTATTTATTACTCTACGATTATTAGTTTCGAAGATATAACAAAAATCGGTAACCCCTTTTGGAGAATTTAGAGACTTTAGAGAGAAAATGCGATTATATAAGCTACCGAATGACATCTTATTTATTACTCTACGATTAATAGTTTCGAAGATATAAACGTTCAAAGTGTGACATGTTTTCGTTCCATCGTGCACCCGATATTATCCCCTACCCAATGTGGAGAAAGACGTAGTTCTACGTCAAAACGTAATCGACCTCTTCACTTCTGTTCTTCTCACTTTTGTCATCTTTCCTTCTTTTTGATTTTGGATCCCTTTGTAGGATCGCTGATGTTTGATGCTCGAAGGAAAATTCAAATGCTCGTTTTCATTTTTCCCAGCAGGCGCCGACCGAATTTGGATCCCCTGTGCAGTCAAAATTTTCCAAGACTGGAATTGACGCCATTCCTCCGTGTCTGTAATTTTAAAATAGAATGACCATCTGATAGGTTAGGTTTACACTACCGTTCTTTCTTATATTTTATTGCATAACCACGTAGTATTTGCTACTAAACAAATTTCCCGTCGTAGCTCTAATGTTAACTACAGATTTATATTACGTGGCCCTTTAGCGTCATTGCGCTTTACAGATTTATACTACGTGGCCCTAATACCGATTACAGATTTATACTACGTAGCCCTTTGGCGTCATTGCGCCTTACAGATTTATACTGCATGGCCCTATGGTATTTACTGCGATGCACAGACTTAGTTTCAATTACTCAAACC
>NW_020210883.1:0-1263 GCF_003070985.1 Temnothorax curvispinosus | reverse complement strand
TTGAAGGACCATTGGATCCTTTCTCGCTCCGCCGCGTGGCACATGTGTTGCTCGAGTTCTCGCGCTGCTCCCACAAAATTCGTTCCGCAATCACTGTACAAGAGTGAGCAGCGTCCGCGACGGGCTACGAAGCGTCGCAGCCCAGCGAAAAAGGAGTCTGTAGATAATGAAAGAGCGACTTCTAAATGGGTCGCCTTAATTGTGAAACAAACGAACAGGCATACATAAGCCTTGAAGGAGGAGACTCCCCGAGCTCGGCGGGGTACGATCGAGAACGGCCCCGCGAAGTCTACACCGCTGATTGAAAACGCTTTGACTACATTAACCCGGTCGGCCGGGAGATCGGCCATAGGAGGCTGGAGAGCGCGAGAATTTGCTCGGAAGCACATATAGCAATCGGCTAAGACGCGGCGGATTGCGCGATGAACCCCGATTATCCAGAATTGCTGGGCGAGCAAATACTGAAGCGTGCGTCTCCCCGGGTGCAGATGCGTACGGTGTGTCTGCTCGATGACGAGCTCGGTAAGTCGGTGTTTGCTGGGGAGGAGCACAGGATGCTTGGCCTCAAGCGTCAGCCCCGAGTGGATGAGCCTGCCGCCCACCCTGAGAACACCCGTTGGGTCAAGAAAGGTGGCGAATCTAATAAACGGCTTGGGCAGCCTCCTCCCGTTTCGAAGTTGATCAATTTTTTCACTGAAGGAAATTGATTGGACGAGTTTAACTACAACTAATAGCGCCGACTGCGCTTCGAGTTGATCCACGGCCAAGGTCGCGGGCACCGGCTTGGCCCCGGATCGACTGGCAAATCTTAGAAGATACGCGATAATCCTACAAATCTTATCTAATGACAAAAACTTATCTAATAACAAAAGTATAGAATGAGGGGGATCGCAGGCGACGAGGGCCGTGATCCGCTCTTCCTCGCATGGGAGAGCTTCCTCAGAGAGTGTCGGCTCGGTGCGGGATTCGAAGTCTATGAGCCACTCGGGGCCTTTCCACCACAGTGAATTGGCCACGAGTTTGCGAGAGAAAAGCCCACGGGAGCAGTGATCGGCTGGGTTGAGCTCGGTGGCCACATGACCCCACGCCGAGATCGGGATCTTGTCTTGTATCCGAGCAACGCGGTTGCGAACGAAGGTCTTCCATCGATGCGAGGAAGAGCGGATCCAACACAGAGCCACCCTGGCATCGGACCAGGCGTACTCGTCGTCGATTTCTATGTGTCCCTGCAGGACCTGGCGGACGTACGCGAGCAGATTCGCG
>NW_020210882.1:0-1539 GCF_003070985.1 Temnothorax curvispinosus | reverse complement strand
ATAAGTGTAAATAACAGCGAAAAACCTCAGCGTGCGGACAGTTATAAGAGTAAAGTATCAGAAAAAAATTTGTTGCTTGTTTAAATTTGGTACTGGCGTATTGTCAGAATTTGTTGCTCTCGAAATATCCGAGTTCCGAATTTGTTGCTTGCAAAATAAGTATAAACAATTGCGGAAAACCTCAGCGTGCAGCTAGTTACAAGAGTAAAGTATTGTTGCGCTCGCCGGGTCTCTCACTTCCTCACAAACACTCGCGGCACGCACTCCGTCACTCTCACAGAAATACAGAAAAACTCGTTGTTAATACCGAAAGGAACTTCTTTAATAAATGGCTCGATAATACAGAGAGCTCGGGATGACACGTCCGAACGTGACGGTATCCCAGCCAAATCTGAACATCCGGTATAAACAACATCTCGTAGAAAATCAATATTTAATTGAACATCAGGAAATCAATATTTCTAAACAGGCGTTACTAAGGGCGATTCGCATCTTGACGGAAGTCGGCCCGTTGCACGCTTCAGCTCGGAGTCAGAGAAGTATACCGGGCGGCGCGCACGCAACACTGCCCCCCTTCTTCAGATTGTCGTCCCGACAATCAGAGAGGCAGCTTGCTAAAACTCCTTGGAGACTGCTCCTTGGACGGTTTCCTGCCCTACCCTGGGCTGCTGCCTCAGGTTACCGGGCTCCGTCCATACCTCGTCTCCGGGTTTTCTCAAGGCCTCTTCTTATAGAGCTGGCCAGGCTCCACGCGAAGATCTTGCTTAACCCCGGGTTTCGCCGCCGGTGTTCCTCTTCCCTCTTGAGTCTTGCGTGCTTGGGTCTTCTTTCTTCGGGATCAGAGGGGGATAGCTTCCGTGGACCCATCGCTCTAAGAGCACTCTGTCCCCTGTCTCGGCATTTGCCCTCAGTCTCACGGGAAAACCACGGTCAAAAACCGTGAGAGAGACAGTCAGAAAAATTTCTCAGGAGCAACTTCTTCAGTTCCCCTGTCGCCATGCCTTCAAATCGATGTTGGAATCTGTAACACAACATTTTTAAACGCAGAAAAATTGAACAAAGAACTTACAATAAACGATTAGAGTACGGGGTTTATTATTTAACAATCCGTCCATACAATAATGCTTGCGCGGATCTATACCACCGAGACGGCGTATAACATTTGACGCGCAAACGGGGGCCCGGGCTTCGTCTGTCGAGCCAGCCCCGATCAACCCGACAGAAGCTAGTTTTCCTGCTTCTGTGCGGGGCACTCAGAACGGAAGTGTCCGGTCGCCCCACATCCCCAACACTCTTTTGTTTTTCGGCATTCATTTCCCTTTTGCTGTTTAAAAGGTTTCTTCGTCTCCGAAGCCTCTTTTTGGCCGGAATGAGATTCTCCTGGCGTAGCGTCTCTTTTTCCCGAAAAACAATTCTGATTTATAAATTTTAGCGTCTTCGAACGCTCGATTGCTATTTTAAGAGACGCTACTCCCTCGACCTGAAGGGTGCGCTTCACGAAACCGTCGGACAACGCGGCGACGAATTGTGAGCTCGCGA
>NW_020210881.1:68805-75626 GCF_003070985.1 Temnothorax curvispinosus | reverse complement strand
AAAAAATCTGAAAAAATGCATACAACAGCTGTCTACATTGACTTTCATAAACATTGTTTAAACATTGTTTTTATTTTGCTTGGCAGTTTTATAGTTAGAGTAGATGTTTGACTTTGGCTCGTAGATCCACGCGGAGGATTACCTATATTACAGTACTGAGGCGAGAACCTGTCTTTATTCCGGATAATTTTTGAAAATGTACAAAAAGTAACTCGCTCATCACTCAAGCACAATGCGCAATGAGTAATTGCACAGTGATAATGATTTTCTATGATTTTCTATAAACCCCTTAAATATATATGAAAAGAATAAATATTGTATTTTTCTGTTTGCGTATCTCGCAATACATTTACTAAAGTTACAAGTTGTAAATTTGTTCTTTCCAATTAGAATTTACAAATTTTGATTTCTCTTTTTTTCTCTCACAATTGAAATTAATGTGAAATTACAGAATGTGATATATTAATGTCTTTCATGATTTTAACTTTTGATATAAAAAATATATACTTTTCTAATTTATCTTCGTTCATATCGTTTTAAACGCAGAAAGTGTAACCACAAAATATAGTTAACACGTTGCCTGGCCAGCAAGTTTTGTATGTCTTGTCGTGTGCGTCACAGTGGAATTTTCATTATCGTAAGTATACAATAAAATATGGTTAAATAAGACTGTATTCTTATGAACGTTAAATAGCGCATTTTTTCCCTTGTGTTATCTATTTGTCTTTATATTGTTAAATATTTGTATCGCTTAAAATTCAAAAATTCTACGGAATTTCAAGTGATATAGAGTTAACAATATATGAATAATGAAGAACTACAATAACAATATATGGTGTTCATTTTTTACAAGCGTCTTAAAAGACTACGACAATGCTAGTTATGGATGACCACGCTGGCAGTCGAAGTATCGAAAAAGTAAAATTTATGGTGAGCGAAGACGTGCAAAAAAATGCAGGCAGGCAGGCAGAAAAATCTAGAAACGGATGGTCTCTCTTGTCTTTTCCACCATTGGAATTTCGACCGGAGGTGAAACTTCAAGTCAGGTAGAAGGAAGAAACTTAAGTTCCATTTCCTTTATTCCTTCCGCAGAAATGCCTGCGCTCCTTTGTTGTTTCGACAAGTGACGGATGTAAGTTTCCACGAATCTTTTAGAATCCTTATACAATGGTTAAAGATTTCGGATTCACTTAAAAGCGAAAGTCATGCGAGACGAAGGACGCTCAAACGACGTGCATGCGAAAAAGGAGTATTTGTTTCTTCTTCCAAAAGGAAATTGAATGCGCGCGAAAAAAAAACGGCCGGAAAAGAGCTAAAGGGACAAATCCACTTGGGTAAAACTCCAAGTCAGGTAGAAGGAAGAAACTTAAGTTCCATCCCGCTTTTCCTTTATTCCTTCATCGGAAATGCCTGCTTCTTTGTTGTTTTGACAAGTAACGGAGTTGTAAGTTTCCACGATGGCTAAAGGTTTCGGATTTACTTAAAAGGGAAAGTCATGTAAGGCGAAGGACGCTCAACGCGCACGTGGTGGAATCGAGGGTTTGTTTCGTCTTCTAGAAGGAGATCGAATTCGCGCGAAAAGAACGACCGGAATACAGCTAGTAGGAACAAATGCACGGACATATGAAAAATATCTAAATGTTTCTTATAAAAGAACAAATGTTTTCCTTGTAAAGAAATTTTTTTTATTTCTACGTGAGGTCACAATAAAAAAAAAACTAAACTAACAAGAGACGAACTAAACTGGAAAAAACTTAAATTTTTTTTATTTCTACTCAAGGTCGAAATTCTAACATTAATTTAAAAAATCAAAAGACAAAAGTAGAGATGTTTTTTTTTTAGTTTAGTTAGTCTTTTTGATTTTTCTTTATTATCTATATATTAACTTTATATTCCTTCATTCCCCGTGGCTTTGTTTTTTAACTGTATTTTGCAGCTACACTTTCTGCATTTTAAACGAAATAAACGTATTAAAACTCGGGAGAGATTTTGTTTCTACGACTCTATATTCTGACGGCGTGTCTCCAGACAACGCGCGACAAGAGGACAGGAAAAAAAATATCGCCTCTCCTCTCCTTGCCGCGGACAAATCCGTTTATCCGTTAACCACCGTTAAGCCCGTATTGGATTACGCGTGGACGGTCGAGAATCGCAAATTGGAGATTGGAATTCGATCAACCGGATGAAAACGGATTAAGATTAGGATGATTAGATTAGTCGAGTTCTAATCCTCGGTTCGCGATCATCCGCCGCGTTTCTGACGCGTGGTCTCTACGTGCTTCACGGCGTGGAGCAACGACGCGAGTCCAATGGGGCACGGGGCACGGAGCACGGGCGCGCGTCGGCGCGGAGCGGAGCGGAGCAGAGCGGCGCGGCGCGGCGCGGCGCCGCGCGTATCGCGTATGCAGCGAGGCACGCAGCAGGTGGCGATTCGCGCGGTCGACCGACGCGTCACATCGAGCGTCGACCACGCTGATCCGCCAGCCATATCGTCGTCGTGGCCATCGATGGGAACGGGGCAACGATAAAAATAACAATAATAATAATAACCGATAATAATAATAATGATGAAATTATGAAAAATTACCATCGGC
The DNA here is from genome assembly GCF_003070985.1 of Temnothorax curvispinosus. Taxonomy (NCBI): domain Eukaryota; kingdom Metazoa; phylum Arthropoda; class Insecta; order Hymenoptera; family Formicidae; genus Temnothorax; species Temnothorax curvispinosus. The sequence goes on along the minus strand of NW_020210881.1, from coordinate 73,032 downwards.
CGGCTGCTGGAAGTTGACATATGCGTAGCCGAGCGAGCGGCGGGTAATCATGTCGCGGCATACGCGTATCGACAGCACGGGCCCGGCCGTCGAGAACTTCTCGAACAGCATCGCCTCGGTGATGTCGGTGTGCAGGTTGCCCACGTAGAGCGAGGCCATGGGGTAGTTGGGCGCTCCAGGATTCATGGCGGCGGCCGTGGGGTATCTGGCTTCTGGGAATAGGGAAACGGAACGACGTTCGTCCTCGTCGCGCGGACGCGATTACGCTTCGCCTCGTCTCTCTCTACTTCGCGACAAAGTCGCTCGGCACGCCGTCTCTCGCGCGCACGTTTTCTTTACAAGCGCCTCTCTCTGCCGCGTTCACCTCGTGCGTTCCTCTTCTCCTTTTTTTTTGGTTGCGTGACTGGGTAACGATGGATTTCCCGTCCGTTTCTCGACGCCTCACACTCTGGGTTTTGCTCTCTCACGGTGTTTCTTTCCCTTTCTTCCCTTCTATATCACCACGCTGCTGGGTTATCCCTCCCAGGGTCACGCGATGATTTTCGCCTGCGGTTTTGCGATTTTTTTCTTACGATGAGTTTTTTCACGATTTTTTTCGTTTTTTTGGATTTTTCTGGGAGAGTTATTTAGTTTCACGAATTGGACATAGGTTATGTGGCCTATCTCCGGGAAAAAGTAAACGCACACAACAAACGCACAACGCGAACACAACTCTACCTTTACTGGGGCCAAAAAATGACGGCGCGCTGTTCCTTGCGCGCGTTTATATAGCCACGCTCTTGGGCCGCGCAACGACCGTCGCCCGCTCCAGCGAAGTAGTTCCCTCCCTTCCGCCGCTCACGTCAGCGCCATGATGGTGCAGTCAAGTAGGGGAACCGCTCACTGAACGGCTAATAGCACTAAAATGTGATTGGTTCTTACCTTTGGATCCGCCCAATCACACTTAATTAGGATAGGAGACGCAACTGTGTCTTGTGTCTTCCAGAGAGAAAGACGCAGCCATGATTGGTCGCGTTCAGCCAACCCGCTGAGTAGCGGTCGAACGTGATTGGCTCTTACTTTTAGAACCAATCAATCAACGCAGAGTGTTGATAAGACGAACTCAACAGTTGTGTCTGCTGAACGCGCCCATTATGCTGGGTCTACAATGCGAGTCGTGGGAAATTGACCAATCACAGTCGAATTTGAGGAGAATAATCGCTGTGATTGGTCAATTTCTTGCGATTCGCATTGTAGACCCCGCATTATCACCGCCATGTAATGGCGCGCGTATACAAATGAGATCTTGGATCGAAATTGGCGGGTTTAAGGTTTACTCCCCGGAAAATCTGTCGAGACCAGATTTTGAAAGTGACTGCTGCAAATTTCGTCGATAGAATACCTACAAGCATATAAAAAAATCTGCTAACGGAATATAATGACGGATTGGCTCTCTGCAGAAATTTGTCAGCAAAATCCGATTCGTAACAATTTAAATGTTTACAAAATGACAGATTTTGTTCGGTTTCTGCCGACAATCTGTTATCAAATTATATTGGCAGACCGTGCGCTGGTAAAAAGCGAATAAATTCGGACGGAGATGCCGGATTTGTTTTGCGATAGCCGAGCAAATCTGTTGTCAATATGTTGTACTGCGGGCAGTTCGCTTTCTAGATCCATAATTAACAAATAATTTCGATAATGGAATCGTGAGATCCCCGAAATCGAACCGCATAAATCTTGAACTATTGCAATCTAAGGGTGCGGTCACATGGACTGATGACTAATGTTTTAGATGAAGCAACCTGTACTTCATTTTATTACGAAAAAAAATTTAACGAAATGTTCATGCAAAGATAGATTTATTTATCGATTATTAACAAATTATTTATATTCTATATAATTAATTTTTTTTTACAAATTTAAATATTTTTAGACAATAAGAATTGTCATTATATCCTGTTGCGCATCAACTCGTTTTCAATCTTAGACCTGTAATTCACAGACAAAATAAACAACTTTTTAAATTTTAGTTAAGTTATCCAAATATGTATGATATAGAAATCAATTTTTACATTCTTTCGATAAATTGTACAACATTTGTTATACTCTTTTTCTCTACGATAAATAAATTACTTTGTATGTCAGTTAATATATTGACTTACTTTATAAAAAGGAAATATGATTTGGTTCTTAATGTATGTCAATTTAGCAGAATTGAATTTATTTTTTCCTGTGTTTCATGAACGAACTTTTTCTCGTTGCGTCTATATGCTTCGATCGTTATTAGACGTATTTCTTTCCAGTTGTATAAATCTTCAAATATAGAACACGCATACTTTGGCGTACAAAAGTGAATGGCGAAATTCAAGGCAGTATCAATTATAGGTTCCCATCGATTTTTGATACACAAACGTATCCAACGGAACCTGAGAAATAGAGGTGTTACATTACGCAAATGTGAATCAGTCTAAACGCGAATATTCATATTTACCGTATTTCATAAGTGTGGGACTCATGGGACTCATAAAAATTTGACATTAAATTTATCTTGATCACGGTCAGGCCGACAGACGAATCATATAGGTATTTTAATAATTCTATTTTCTCAATATCAGAATAAGATGTTACTTCTATAAATTTACGAGGTATATTTTTGGCATTATCATCACATCTTGTCCATTCTTCCGCTAAATTGAAACATGCTGTTTCCAACGCGGTTATTGAAATGTTTGGAATAAGTGGTTCTGTGTAAAAAAAGTATATGCTCCAATCAAAAGAAGTTACCATCTAAAACAACACAAAATTTATTATTTTTAATGCTAAAAATATAAATACTGATAAAACCATAATTTATTTGAAAAAAAAAAAAATGCGTCACCTCGTTTGTCGGACAAAAAGTAGTACAGTACTCAGTCAAGTGTCTTATCCAATCTTGCGTGTTTATACTTCTGTGTAGAAAAGTATACAAATATAATTTAAGATATCTGTCGAATATCAATGGTCCTCCTAATTCATGCTGTAACTTTTCCAAGAGCATACATCCCACTTCATAAGGCACACGTTCCATGAGATAATTAGGTGAAATATTTCCCAATCTGGGTATTAAATTTTGTAATATATCGATATCCTTGTATCCTTCAATCTATAATACATTTTCGATAATAATATATATACATATAGTAGAAATACCGAAACGTGTGTGTGTGTGTGTGTGTGTGCGTGCGTGTGTGCGTGTTACAAAATATTGTTATCTGGCATTATATTCGACATTATTTATTACTTTATTTGTTTTATCTGTAATAAAAGTTAATACTTTACCCTTTTTACCAATTTGCGGTCCATTTTCATTAGTAAAAACTCCTTTATTTTCTCATTAATCGGCATGCGGTTTATAAACTTTTTGTAAATAAACATACCGATACTCTTACTCAACCACATATGATCATAATTTACAACAAAATGCTCGGTCCATAAGTGTGCGATTTGCTGAGCAAGTGAACTGATCAAAGAGATATCTCCGCGAAGTAAGGATGGCGATACAAATATCATGTTTCGACATTGTATTGTGAAATACTTGGGTGAGATAGTTGGTGGAAGCACGCATATATTTTGTTTATCTAGAGATTTTAATGTAATAACAAAACAATAATAAATAAATAATGAATAATAAAAATAAATAAATAAATAATAAATAATAAGTAATAAATAAAAAAGAAAATTTCTAATTTACAAAAATAAAACTTATTGTGTGTGAGTGTTTTATTAAGTTGATAAGTATATGTAATTTAGTTGATGTTTTACCCAAAGACAATCCATACAACTCATCGGCAATCTCCAACATTCTTTCAAAATTCTCATCAAACGTCGTGCGGCTTTCATCGATAAATTTGGATTCAGCATACACATTGATTCTTGGACCATTTCTCGCCGCCTCTAGTGATCCCACAGCAATAACTACCCCGTAAGCTGGTGTTAGACTCCTTTGAAAGAATTCATACATGACTTGGTCTTGAGTGTGAATTATATTTCTCAACTTTGCGGACATTATAACTCTAAAATCCTTTGGTGTTGAAATCTAGAAATAAGAATTGAAGACACATGAAATATACATAAAAAAATTAAATAGACCGTTTAATTTAATTTTTACCAAAACAGCTTAAAAGAACATGTAAACATATATGTATATAGATATAAATAAATTATTATAAATATAGATACATATGTATATATTTTCAAACATACATT
>NW_020210881.1:60328-68705 GCF_003070985.1 Temnothorax curvispinosus | reverse complement strand
CACAAACATACATTTAAATTAATTTTATTTACACATGACAATTTCTTTCCAAACTTTTCATTACTTTATGAATTGTATTAATAATAATCATGTTACTGTGTTTATATGTATAAATAAGTAAAGAATCCATATAAATACCGTCTATGTATAAATTTTTACCTTAGCTGAATACGTAGTCTTAACAGACGGTGTGTCTTGGCATGGGAACATGGCTCTTGCATATGTATACTAAAAGATTTTAATTCTTAACGTACGTTGATCAAGATAAATTGATTTGTTTATTTATCTATTTAACTATAAGTTTACCTTAGTGTTAGACAATAGGAAAGGATGTTTGCCATCGGCAGTTTGCTCAGGTGTTAGCCAAATTAGTGCATGTGAATGTTCACTTGTTCTGTATTCAATCTCTATTTTATGTAATACATTTTTTCCTAGCAACTCTATCTTAAATATATTTCCGCAAGAACAATTAAGTCCAATATCATAACATAACGGTAACCCAGTATTAGAATCTGTGACTTTTATTATATCAAGATTGCAGCTATCCAGAAACTATAATTATTCGACATTACCATACATATCAATAATAAAATAAAATTTTTTCTGAATGTAGAAAGAAACATCTCACTACTTATACTCACAATAGTCCCTTTTTCACAATTTTCATATTTTTTTACTATATTCAAAATCGCTTTCCCTTCAAGAACTTTTTGATCAAAATCCACTTTCAACTCTAAATGGGTATGGATCACACGCGCAAGTTCTAATAATTAGACAAGTACATAAATTTAAAAAATATATAAGTTAATATTGATAATAATTGGTAATATAGAAATGTAATGCACATGACAAAAACGATATATTGTAATTAAAATTAATATAATAATTGCGTACGGTATTATTTACGCGAGACATTACCGTGTTTCTTGATATATTTATAATACGTAAATAATTTTCAAGTCTTTATGCTAACACAGTATATGCACTTGAGAATATTGTAAGTTAATTAACGTCGCAAATTAGCAATCTAATTTTGAAAATTGTTAATTACTAAAGACAAGTATGTTAATAAATATATGTACAACGGGAAGAGAATCTCGTCTTCCCAAATGAATTGTGTTAACATATTTGTCATTTCATTCCATATTCTTAAAAAAGAGTAAATAAAAACATTTTAAATGCTTTACGTCATTTTAATGTAGCTAATTAAATAATTAAAGTACCTGGTAGCGCACAGCTGTATGGATCATTATTTGTTGAAAGAATATCCATTTTAGCAGAGTCACTCTACAGCTCCTAATAATCCTCTGTAACGGACCGTTGTGAACTGACAGCAGTTATATAGTTCTACCTTTGCTCATGTTTTCCTTTGTCTGGCAACACATGTCTGTTTATTAGAATACCGGATAGCCGAAGAAACTGTGACTTTCAACCACTAATATGAAGGACAGAGTATATATGTGACAAATCGAGGGATTGTTTACTTCCGTTAGACTTACTAGGCTTTATTTTTGTATTTATTCGTTTAGAATTTAAATACTGAAACATAATACTACAGCATATAATCGAGATATCAGATTTGCAGTTGAACAATTTCACCATGAGAATCGTGGAAATAATAGCGGAAGAAAAGACGATTTTGAAATGACGTTATACAAATTAAATATATAGTTATATTAACGCTGTTCCTCGATAAGAAATTCACAAAATTGAAAATCGTACGCGATCTACACAGTGCAATAAATACGCGACATATTTATTGAAAGAAATCATGCGATATATGTATATGATTATTTTTATGCTTCGTAATTATGATGTCTTGTCCATTTGTCACATATTGAAGGATGTATAAGTTTCCGAGATAGTTGATTAGGTGTAGAAGACGAGGATATATATTTATCGTTTATCGCGTATACTTCCTTAAACCTGTGCACATTGCGTATTGCAAATTTGAGGAAAATATTGTTAAGCAATAAAAGATACCATGCATGTGTGATATATTTGGATAAATTAAAAATTATTTATCTATATATTTTTAATATTTTTAAATTATATAGAAACCATAAAGATAAACTGAAACCAGATGCAGTCACAACTGTGCAAGTTATCAAGGAAAGTACGTTTATGTCCTCAATAATAATATTAGCTCTCTGTTTCAGAACTAACGAGATATTTTTCATATAATTAATGCCAAGATTTTCATGATATATCATACAAACGGCTTCCAAGCTCGCGACTTAATTGATTCTGATATCACATCTTTAAAGAACTTTTTTCATATTTATTTCATATTTTGATTCAGTCACAAAATACAAATTTTCCTGCGTATCAACACATTTTTTTCATTACACAGTACAACCAAAATAATTATTTAGTTTTGTTGGTAGATTATGATAGGTGCCTCCGTAGCACCCCCGGTAATCATTTGTTTACGTTATATCAAAATTTTGTTTCTTTTTTATTTGAAATTTGACCACTTTGAGCCATTTTTTCGGATCAAATCTAGCTTTATTTTAAAACATAATTAAAAAATTAATTATAAAATAACATTTTAACAAAAATTTCACTGTTCTGATCATTTTTATTTAAAAATAATGAAATAAAATCAATTAATTACATTTTGCAAAAAATTGGTAAGAAATAGTTGAAAACTAATATTAGACAAAAAAGTATTAAAACAAAAAATCTATTCAGCAGATGTAACAATTGTATACGTTAAGCGATGATTGCCTGCGGTTATATCCTATCTAATACTGTCTATTACACATGAGATCTATTGAATATCTAATACTGTCTATTACACATGAGATCTATTGAATTAAATCAACTTTTCATAAGTCAATCGTTACATCTGCTGAACATTAGTCTTATATACATGTATCTTGAAAGAAATATTTATCTTAAAATTCTAAAACTAGGAATTTTTCACAATTCCATTTCCTTCAGTAAACAAATACAAGGCGAACGTAACCGCTCATTCAGAAAACGTGTCCGCATTCTAATATGCCGAATACGAAGATATTTCTCCCTTGAAATTTTATATCGTAAAAAGTACATTACTGTTTTCTCAAGTGATATCTCGGAGCCGGTTACGTCTTGGAAAGTAAATCCGTTACAAAAACATACAATTGACACGATTATAATTGTATAAATTTAAAGAAATAAAATAAAATAGTGAACAAAACTACGATGTACATCGAATCAAATTTAAAACTTATTGATATTTAATTCTTATTAAAAATAAAGATTATCGATAAGACGTTTTATTTTTATTACTTTTTTTTGTGCGACTGCTTAGCCTGATAAGTGCTCACGCCACAGTAATACGGCCACGGCTTCGTCGAGTTTGGCCTTCTCGGATTCCACGTGCTCCAGTATGTAAAGATTTGCTGTCGTCGCAATCGCATCTTCTGCAATATACCGATGATCTTACCGGTCAGCAGTGTTGGAAGATTGCTGGATTTCTGGCGCATGTGTGGTGTAGCGCAAGCCTTTCTAGATATTTCGTAAAGTATAATACTTCTCATCAAAGCTTCTTTATCCGTAGATCAAGAGGACTGTCAAGACCTATTATAAAAAGAGAATATATGTTAAAGAAAATAGTTTCTGAAGGTTTTTAGAAATTAAATAATATAGTTCACACATTTGCAGCCAACTTTGTTATATGAATAATCAACATTTGTTGCAACTTCTTTCCAATGACGTATATAATTTGCCCCTAATTGCCCTTTTTCACTCTAGCTTAAGGCCTGTGTCCACGATGCTAGAACTTGGTCCGAGAACTTAGACCAAATTTTAGCATCGTGGACAGAGGCCTTTAGAGCGACTGTAAAGAGTCGCCATTATCCCTGGTTTCCATGCACGCGTTTCCGCGCGTTATAACGCGCATCAAACATGCATCTCCATAGGTTACACTAATCAAATGCGTGCTTTTCTCAAACGCGCGCGTTTGACAAAATATTTTATACTAGAGAAAGAAAGAAAAAGTGAGAAAGTATTAGAGGCAAATCAACTTTCTCGCTCTGTCTCAAACTGTCAATTTCAGGCTTCACTCGCTACTACAGCAGAAGTATAGGAATGCCTAGCCAATGTCGTTGCTTCTTTTCGTGTAAATGTAACCCTGGAAATGCCTTATGCGAAATAATCTGCATATGAGCATGCAAAATGGTCACACGTTGGCTGTGCAGTTATTCGTCAAATATTCTGCAATCTTCAAACGATACCAGTCAGTCGTGGATGATACGTGTTTTGGAGTCTGTAAGGAATTCTCTTAGCATTTGCTTTTGTCAGCTTTGCTGTTGCCCTGCGATTGACGCTGCGAGCGGCTGCTCCTGGCTCTAAATATAGGCCAGTCAAAGGCGTGAACCAATGGCCCAAATGGAACTGCAGTGACTGCTCGCTGCGAGCGGCTGCTCCTGGCTCTAAATGTGGGCCAGTCAAAGGCGTGAACCAATTGCCCGAATGGAACTGCAGTGACTGCTCGCTGCGCACGTGTATATCCTCTACACGCCGTGTATATCCTCTACGAAAACTGGATACGGCTGGATACGTCCTGAAACGGCTTAGTCTGACACCACCAACTGCTTGTAAATCTGAAACACAGAGAGATTGTAAAGTAACAATTATTTTCACTAATATTTGAATCCAACTACAATTATTATTGTACAATATTATAATCAATATAATAATGTTAAGGCAATTATATTGTTACAATAATTAAGTACATATTCATATTCATTCATTTGTAAGATAAGAAAATAAGTTTAATTAACAAATAATAATTTTATTTTTACAGACCATCCTCTATAGAAACCATTTCAGATATACCACTAAAAGACAACAACTTTTCTGGTTGCTTTCAAGCCTTTCGAGACATTTATAACTTTTTAATTTCATTTTTAATAGCGGTTTGTGGTACTTCTTTATACATGACTAATCTGTTAGATGTTCAAAACAAACTCCGATAAAATAAATAATACAAATGATAACAATACAGGATAATGCCTGGTTCTGTACACAAGAGACTGATTCATAGTTAAACTTACAAGACTGGATTCTAATCCAATTCTTATCTAATCGATTTCTATCAGGATGATTAACTCTTATCTTGACATGTTATTTACAGAGAAACTGATAGTTTTGGTTTCGCCCCATAACACAAAGGTCTCTCCCAAGACGAACATTTTTCTAGGAGCGGATAAGAAATGGAAAACTTTTTAAAATTTCGAGAAACTTATGGATAGAAATTGATCGGACGTAATACCCATATTTGTATCTTAAGGATTAAAGAAATACAGGTTTAACTTTAAACAAAAGCAAATTACTGTTACAGGCGTAATAATAATTTACTTTTGTAACATTCTATTCATAATTTCCTTAATATTACCTGTATTACGTTCGGCGAACATAATGTCACGATAGATTTCAAGCTGTGCCACTGCTACTTGACATTCTTGATCAGCATTTTGTGGCTTGTAATCGTCCTGAACGTAATTCAGCTTGTCAGTCAAAGACATTTCCTCGTCAAAGTGAAAATTTGGGAACAATGAAACATCAGCCTTTTCATCCAAATCCTTTCGGCGTTCCATACGTGGGATGAACTTGCCGACGTACACCTGTGAGCGCAATCCACATTGAGAAACAAAAAAGAAACATTCATTTGATCAAAGACTGACATATACATGGACTGAGCGCTTCTACAAAAAGCTATGACACCAGAGAAAGAGAGAACAAGCGCAAGGGCAATCTATTTTTGTTTGGCTTAACTTCTATTGAAAAAAGTTTTGCGTGATAAGAACTAAACCTTTTCTTTTCTTTCTGTGCGACAAGGACATGTCGGAGGACAATAGAAAGGGAATATAACTATTCTTTTCGTTAAGTCTTGCCTTGCAAGCTCCCACAGTCTATGTACATAAGTCTATGGATTTGATAAACGAATCAATCGAGTGACAACTTTTATCCTGATGGGTAAAGAGCGTTACTCTACCTTCCTGCCACTTCGCAACATCTTGTTGATCTCCTCGATAGATTTGTCGGCTGCTTCCTTCGTTTCAAAATGGACATAACCCTTTGACGTGCCCTTTGATTCGCTTTTCTCAACCTTACACGTCACTATCTTGCCGAACGCGGAAAACGTATCGTACAGCGCTTGATGATCTATCTTTTTGTCTAGGTTTGTAATAGATACATTTTTGTCATCAAACTTGGTTAAAATGGGAAAGTCCTCATCCCACATGATATGAATAGGCCGCCCGTTTATAATGCAGAAATTTATTATATCAATGGCCAGTTTGGCTGAAACACAAACGTTCACACATGTATTTATGCTAATGTATCATCTTTGCGAAAGTTGAATAATTTAAATATTTTACTGCCATGCTTAAAAGTGTATATTCCTTATTGTTAAATAAATTTATGTGTGTATAATACACTTGCTCTTGCAACTGTCGAAAGTTTGTAAACTAAAGATGCATCTGCAAAAACTCAATATTTTTAAGTTAAATTATAGTATTGGATATGTTTGTAGAGTGGAACGCAAAAAAGTGTCTTTATTCCAAATAACTTTTGAAAATGTACAAAAAGTAACTCGCTCACATAACTTGAGCGCAATGTGTGCGACGAGCAATTGCACAGCGACCATAATTTTCTATGAACTCATCCTCCTAAGTATAATATAATATAAAAAGAATAAATCTTGTATTTTTCTGTTTGCGTATCTCGCAATACATTTACTAAACCAAGTTATAGGTTGTAAATTCGCTGTTTTCAATTAAAATTTACAAATTATGATTCCTTTTTTTCTCTCACAATTGAAATTAATGTAAAATTACAGAATAAGATATATATTAATGTTTTCCATGATTCTATCCTTTAATATAATATAAAAATAGGTGCTTTTCTAATTGATAACAAACAAAATATCTCTGAAGTCCGAGTTGTCTCGAGTTCATTTAAAATGTGTAGCTTAAAAAAAAAGTTAACACGTTGCCTGCCTAGCAAGTTTTGTCTAAAGCTGGCCACACACACACTTTCCGTAGAACGTAACAGTAAGGTTTCGACCAATCGCGTTGTTCAATTCTTACTTCTACGGTTACAGACGGCCGAATCAAGTAACGCAACTGGTCGAAACCTTACTGTTACGTTCTACGGAAAAGTGTGTGTGCCCTGCTTCATCGTGTGCGTTACAATACTCACAGTCTGCATTATGGTAAGATATATAATGAAATAATGTGTAATGTGTGATTATATAGATAAAATTGTATCCTTATGAGCACTACGTTGAATAGTGCACTTTATACTTTATATTGTTATCTACTTGTTTATATTGTTATGTCTATATTTTTAACTGTTTGTACCATTTAAAATTCTAATATAGAATTTTAAATAATATAGAGCTAACAATATATATAGTGGCAGTCAAAGTATTAAGGCCGGTTGTACAATACGTCGCAAACGATATGACAACTGGTAGTTGAAAAGTGTTATTTCCACGTTGCACTTGTCAATTGCAGTTGTTAAAAGAGAGTTGGCGAACTTTTTTAACTTTTTTGGCGACGCTAACTGTCAGTCGGCAATCAGAAATAACACTTTTCAACTATAATAGCAGTTGCCATCGTTTGCGATGTATTGTAGAACCGGCTCAAGTCATATGTCGGAGTAGGATGTCAGAAAAGCATGCCGATGGTTCGAGAATTGAACGGTGCGCGCGTCGGCGCGACGCATGAAAGCAGCACGTGGCGATTCACGTGTACCGATGATGTACACGTTGACCACGTGGGTTTTACCATACCACTGCCATTGTGGGAATGGGACATTGGGCAACGTAATTAATAATAATAATAATAATAATAATAACAACAAAAATAATAATAAAAATATGAAATTACCTTCGAGCCAGTACTTGAAGTCAACGTATGCGTAGCCGAGAGAGGTGTTGGTATTCTTGTTGCGGAATACTTTTATGAGCCTCACGTGCCCGACCGTTGAAAATATCTTGTCCAGCATCGTCTCGGTGACGTCGACATGCAGGTTGAGCACGTAGAGCGAGGTTCTGAAGTTATTGAACGCACCAGAATTCATGGCGACAGCTGTGGAATATCTCGCTGGGAAAAAGGAGACGATTTCGCGAAGTAGATATAAGTTTGTGGCCTACCTCTGCGGAAAAAGTAAACGTAGTGCATACATTCAGACGAATGCACACATGAACAAACGTGAACAACACGGAGACATCTACCAGCAATATCAATTACCAATTGTAACTGTGACCAAAGGCTAGACAAAAGGCCGTGGTATGTATACATAGAAAAACTTATGCGGAGTCTACAATGCGAGTCGCAAAAGTCGTGAGTCGCAAGAATTGACCAATCACAATTGAATT
>NW_020210881.1:0-55328 GCF_003070985.1 Temnothorax curvispinosus | reverse complement strand
ATCTTTTCGAGCTTCCTCCAACTCCGAAATCGATACCTCGATGACACACCGCGAAACGATTAATGCACCTCGACTTGGCCCTCGCAGTGCCCATGTGGACGTGGACGAGCGTCCTGCAAATCAGCGCAAATCCGCGAAGATGAGAAAGAGGGTGAACGAAAGGGGTCCAATGGGATTCGACCGGGCCGTACTCGCCGTACTCGTGGATCGTCCATTGATCGTCATTGGGTTGCATCATCCCCCTACATACGTGCGGCACGCGTTTCGCGGGCAAATTGACGGATCAATATCTCACCCCCACGCGGAGCTGAGCCGAGCGGCGGCGAGCGGCATCGCTCCGATCGAGGAGAAGCGTGGTGCGGCCGCCAAAAGTTTCAAGAACGCCGTTGTGACCTCATCGTCGTCCCGAGTCGTCTCGCGCGGCGGCTCCGAGTGCTGGCAGTGCTGCTGCCGAATCCCGAATCCCGCTGGCCCGCTGGTCCTCCTTGAACGCGAGTGTATTTCTCCCTCGAAACGCCGAGCGAGTATATCCATACCTGCCGGATGAGACCGCGTGACCACCGACGTCTCGCCAGCAACGTGCCGAAGCAGGACACGACGCGCGCTGGTCAGCACGAAAAATGATTCGGAGCGTGGTAATTCAAGCCTCCTCGACATTATTAAGCCTCGACATTTAGGTCTCGAAGTCACGCCGAGCGCGGCCGCGACCCTCGGTCGTCGTGTCCTTTTCTCCGAAGGGAACGGATTAGCGGATTCGAGCTTCGCGACCGGCGCGGCGGAACGTTCGAGAGATTATCGTCGCTCTGCACGCACCCGGCAATCGGCTCGACCGTCTCCGACGGGACGTCTGAGAGAAATCGAAGGCGAGAATTTAATTCTCGGCGACACAGCTACGGCATTCTTCCAGTTCGCACGCCGGTCGAAAATCGACTCCGCGGATCTGTCGGGCGAATTGTCGGGCTGTTTAACGGAGGCGACACGGAGGTTGAGATTTTCGCACGTTCGATGGAATTTCGTTGTCCCGGAGGATTTTTAGGGCAGCCTCCCGGGATTGAGAAGACACGAGAATTTTGCGCGTATTTCGGGGGCTCGTGACAACGAGCGATGTCCAGTTTCGCTATATAGTTCGAAGATCGAATTGCGGTGGATGACTCAGGGGTCGCGTTGAAAGTTACCGGGGCGCCAGTTGGACGCTTCGGTCATTTTTCGTCTCGTCTCGCTGTCGCGTGGAATGCATACGGTCTCTCGGGGGTGAGATTTCGGGGGTGAGAATTCTGAATAGCACCAGAAGAGAAAGTGACGTAAAATCGGGGGATATAACGCGAGAACAGCTTCGTTAGAATCTCTTGGCGGCGTGAGGGAGAGGGGGGAGGAGAAATTGAAATGGTTGGAGTATAACGATCGAATAATGCTCGAGGGTTGCATGCAATGCTGCATTCAGCCGGCACCGCCAGCTCGTTCGTATCTCAATTTGGGAGGAAAAATGTCGCAACTCCGTGTTGAAAGCCTGCTCGTCTAATTAATTCAGATATTCTCATTATCGAATACTAAATTTCGAATTAATTAAATAATTCTTTGTAATTTTTGTTCTTTTTTTTTTTGTAATTTTTGTAAGATTTTTTTCCAATTTTATTCCAAGATAACGATATGCAAAATAATGATCTATTTTTGTATTTTGTATATTTGGTTTTTTTTTAATAGTCATCTATTTTAAAAGATACGGAATGTGCAATTTTTAAATAATATTTTACATGAGATACCTTGTTTGAAGTTTTGTCCCTGGGAAATTTGTCTTGTTCCTTTTCGGAAAGACTGATAAGAGAGAAAAATTAGCGATAAAAAAAAGAAAAGGAACCCATTCTTTTTTTTTTTACCAAAAGTGTTAAATTTTGTGACTCAGATTTCAGATTTGAAACATATATTTTGAGTGGCAGTCACGAGAAACCTATGAGGATTGCAATGTTAATAGAAATTATATATTGTCTACGTTACGTCGTGCCATGCAGATACAGTCGATGAGATCGTTTTGTACGATTTGCAGATGCGGGGAATACAGCGACCGGCGTGTTTCCACACGAGGAAAGCGCTGATAAAGGAGCATCAAGAGGACACGAAGATCGCCCGTCACAATCTCGATCCGAGGAACAACACGACGATCGTTGAAAGAATATAGTCAGCCACCAGTAACCTTCCTTGTTTCTCCGAGTATATTAGCTCGACACACAGTTGTGCATCGTTGACGTACGAATGTGCGATGAAATCACGATGTTAGATAAATCAGGTGCTGCGCCAAAACACTACCTCTGCTACATGTACAAAACTACCGAAGAATTGATCGTATTAGGGCTACAATGAAAAGATATAGATACATTATTATATTATAAAAGAATTATATATATTATATATACATTCATCCAAGTATATATAGAAAGGATATATTCTGATGGATAAGCGTTTACACACAGTATTGATATAACGTTCTGTATCAGAAAAGACTCTTCCTTGCCACGAGGTCCTTAGAAGTCGATTGACATTATTTGTTATGGAAGCGTTTAGGAAAAAGAGAGAAGATGATAACTTTTATGCCTATCAATTTTCTGACGGATGCACACGTGTAGTAGGAGGATAATCGCATAGAAGCAACATACACGCAACAAACACATTGCATCGAAAGCTCAAGCAGAATAGATTTAAGTTAGAAACGAGAACAATGAGTATACCGTACGATGAGAGCTTGATCTGGATAGTAGTGGTCGGCTTTATAGTGGCGTTCATCCTAGCGTTCGGCATCGGCGCCAACGATGTCGCCAATAGCTTCGGGACGAGCGTCGGCGCCGGGGTGCTCACGATATTCCAAGCCTGTGCCCTGGCGACCGTCTTCGAGATCGCCGGTGCTGTTCTGATAGGATACAAGGTAGGTATCGAGACAACGCCCGTTGTCAAACTTCCTTATTCATTTCGTAAATGAATAAAAAATATTATTATAAACCGAAGGAACAATGTATATAGTTTATATTTCTCAAAACTTACTTTAATCTCGCTTGCTTTATTTCTGAAAGCAAGATTCGCACACAGATTTTATAGAGCGACCGATAGTAATAAGTTGGACCTCTGCGAAATTGTTCTCACTTGGCGATTTATCCCTCCGCTGCAGGTCTCCGACACAATGCGAAAGGGTATACTGGACGTCTCGTTGTACGAGGGCCACGAGAAGGAGTTGATGATAGGGGCGTTATCCAGTCTAGCTGGGTCCGGTATCTGGCTACTGGTGGCTACCGCGTTACGACTTCCAATTTCCGGTACGCATTCCATTGTTGGTGCTACAGTTGGATTTTCGCTCGTGTGCCGGGGTACCGCCGGGGTTAGTAGCACCACGACGCGTTGCGATTGCGTTACGTAGCATAGCCCATGAATGTAGTAATCTAACTTAAAGCCGTATTGATGTCGCAGGTAAAATGGATAGCTCTCGGTAACATAGCGGCGTCCTGGTTTGCCAGCCCTATACTCAGCGGGATTGTATCTGCCAGTATCTTTTGGGTTTTGAGAAAATCCGTGCTTCAGTCTAACAAGCCATTTGAACAAGGTCTCTATATTCTCCCCATAGCATACGGTCTGACCGTTGCTATCAATATTATGTCAATTGCGCTTGATGGACCTAAACGTAAGTATTTTTGAAAAATAAAGTATGTCATTTTATCCCAAAATTTGAAATCATATTTTCAAGAGAGCGAAAAGAAAAATATATTGTGGGGAATGATATACTTCATGCAATACTCTTCATCATCTTAAATTTTTCTTCTTATTCAAATGTGTTTTTTTAATATGTCAGTATTAAAGATGGACAAGTTGCCGTGGTGGAGTAGCTTGATAATCGCGCTGCTGGCGGGCAAATTCACTGCGTTGTACGTATACGTGTTCGTGGTGCCACGACAGAGGGCGAGAATACTATTGTCATCGAACGGCAGCGACGAGAAAGCAGCGGCAACGACGGCGGCGCACTTTGGTTCCTGCCAAGAGAATAACGAGACAACGGCGTTGTCGGTGATCTCGGAGGCTCCCTGCGACACCAGCAATGGTAACGCGAAGGCCGATCTGGCGCCGAAGTTGCGCGGTAACACCAGCGAGAGCCCGTTGCTGATGGTCGCTCAGGCGGACGCAGAGAACGCGCAGATGGACGGGATAGTAGACGACGATGAGCAGCCGGAAGTATCGAGGCTGTTCGCCTTTCTGCAAGTGCTCACCGCGACGTTTGGCAGCTTCGCGCACGGCGGCAACGACGTCAGTAACGCGATCGGGCCGCTGATCGCGCTCTGGGCGGTATACGCGGAGGGTTCGGCCCGGCAGGAGGCCGAAACACCCATACTCATACTGCTGTACGGCGGCCTAGGTATCTCCACGGGATTGTGGGTGTGGGGACGCAGGGTTATACGGACCTTGGGCCAGGATCTGGCCCGCATCACTCCCACGACCGGATTCACCATAGAGGTAAACGCGCGGCCCTTAGAGAACTGATTATTTTCGGGGAATTCTGTGTAAAACGGAGTTAATCTTTTCGGTCTCCGATTTTTATCGCGCAGAAAAATATATCGTATATCTGAGTACATACAAGAATAAATTTATGACACGATTTTCATGACTAATAAGAATTGATGTCCATTACACGCAACATCTCATGAAATTTTTTAATTTTTTTTTCTTTTCTCAAAGTATAAGTTGCGATCCCTGATTTGCTGTCCAATGCAATGAACATTGTAAGCCTAAAGGAATTAATAATATTCCATTCTTCTTTATCTCTTTCTCCTCTACATATATTATATTCAGAGTTTCAGAGAATATGACAAAGTCATTTCCTGTTTGATTTCATAGACATTGAGCCTTTCTCTCCACTCACTGAATTATGTATTACTTATCTCGTTGAAACCGACATGAAACTTTCGATTGCAGGTGGGTGCCGCGGTGACGGTCCTGTTAGCAAGTAAAATTGGTCTACCCATCTCAACAACGCACTGTAAAGTGGGATCGGTGGTGTGTGTAGGATGGGCCTCGCGTGGCGGCGAGGGGGTGTCGTGGAAGCTGTTTCGCAATATCGCGTTCGCGTGGCTGATCACCGTGCCGATGGCCGGCTGCCTGTCCGCCGGTTGCATGGCCATTTTCCGCGAGATAATTACTTTGTGATCCTTCGCAGTTGCGAACAACCGAGGCGCTTTAGACGCAGAAAACCATCCAAATACTGCTGTTGTCAATAAGTTCTGAACAAATAAATGGTCGAACAAAGGAATTTTCATTCGCTTCGTGGCGCTTTATCTCAATTTCCTCTCTTCGCAATCCAGAATAGATCCACACCATCCTTTTTGCGGAGGATACCGGTTATATGGCGATATGGGGTATGGGGGTTAATTAGTTAAATCGATAGGCAGTCGCGTTGTTATAGAAATGTGTTTAATCTTAAAGTCAACGAGCGAGCGCAGCGAGTTGTGAATCGATCGACAGCGAACATGTCGGCGTTCGGCCGAAGAGTCGTTCCTAGTCTCGACACGACATTTTATCGTCGGTATGGCAAATTTACCCCTTTTACCGGGATACACCTTTCGAGACATTAGCGTAAGTGCCCGAATATAATTGTAATTAAGCTTTCTCTTCATTTCCACGTTATCAAGAGAATAATAATTGGGAGAATTGCGTGGGCTATTGATTTTGAGGGTGTAGTTTTTCAAATTGGTGCTTTGATAACTAATGACGTATTGAACAAATCGCCTCGTTTCGTAAGGTCAAGGATTACAAATTGCCGCACAAGCTTGATGTTTTAAATGGCTTTCCTGTGGTACGCGATACCAATTACGGCATCGGAAGAAGATTAACGGACGCAGCATCCGTTCGATATGCCGAAGGTCTAGATCCCGTGGAGTAAGTAACGGCGGATCTCTCTATTCGAAAACTCCGTCGCATTGATATTAATTATATTATTCTATAAAACAATGTATCTACAGAACTAATTAAAATGATTATTGGAATTATTGAAAGTAATTAGAATAATTGTTTTACGATTTTGAATTGAATCGCCATAAAATCACATTTTCCAATTTATTAGGATAATTAAAATAGTTCATATTAATGAACATATTAATGAACGTAAAATGATTTCTGCTTTTATCTCGATACGTTCGGATAAACTTTGAAAATTAAAACAGGTAAACAATACTTGATTATCAATATTATATCATCATTTTATAGACAATAGCAAGTGTGTTAATTAAATATTATATAGTGTATGTATTTATATTGTTATTTAATCGCGATTGAAATAATTATTTGACTTTATTTAATTTTTATTATTATTAACAGATATGATATATCATCGGTTTATGGCCGGGTGCCTTGCTACGTGTATCGGCAATTCGTGCCACATTACGCGGTGTTCGCGCAAAAGTGCCTTCGCTTCAAGGCCTTCTTTCGCCAAGGAGTCTTCAATTCCCCAGAGGAGCATTATCGCGTTCGTCATGTAGACATCATCTATTATCTGGAAGACGACACGCTCTGCGTGATAGAGCCTGTGGTAAAGAACGCTGGTTTCCGGCAGGGCAAGCTGGTGAGACGCGGCAGAATCCCGAAAAATGTCAAGAGAGACCTGTTCATCTGGAAAGATTTCAATGTCGGGATTGATGTTTGTATGTTGACGTATTTCTTTCGCCTTTTTCCTTCTGTCTATATTTCTTAGCATTCTCTTTATCTGTACAGAATTCCTCGGTATATTGTAGGAAGAACAAATTAAATCATATATATTTTTCACCAATAATTATTTAATAATAAGTTCTTTGACCAAGAAATTAAAAAACTCTTGAGACACTTTGTGTGTGTGTGTGTACTCATGTGCACACAAAATTAAAATATCACTATTAAAATATCAAACGCTATTAAATCCTGACTGTTAAAATATAAATATACATACATGTATGTATAAATTTATATTTCAATAATTAGGATTTTTGCTCGGGCGACAACCTTGGACATACAACCGATTCTTAATAGAATCGAGTACATTTCTTCTAGGCATTTATGGCGTGGTTTATCACATCGTCGACTGTGATCCGTTCACCAGAGAGTTCCTGACGAGTCAAGGCATCGATGTCGGCGAAAAGGAGAGTCTTCCCGCGGATCCTTACACGGAGCAGCGCGACGCCAAGTGCAGAACACCGACGGGGATCACGCGGGCGTTGGGCGATGATCCTCGGCGACGCTTCCTGGAATACGACGGTATGGTGCTGTCGTTCGATGCCACGTGGAACGACGATCACTATCGAGTGATGTATTTCCTGACGGATGATACCGTGGCAATCCGGGAGATTCACGAGCCCAACGACGGCAAGGATCCCGTGGCGATGCTGCTGAGGCGAATGCGCGTACCCAAGAACTGGCAGAGTCTACCGTCTTGGCACCCGAGTATCTACATGGAATACGGGGATCCCGAAATCGTGGAGTACTGCACGCCGCAAGATTTTAGAGTAAGACTAATTTGCCTGAGTAAGACCTATTTTCAGCCTCGTGCTATTTTGTTGTAATAGTACATTTTAATTAAATAGGTCTAAGTATTAATAATGGATAATAATTTATACATCCCTATTCACGCTATTTGATTACAGAATGTAATTTTAAAATTGTTGCCTAAAAGGAGAACCGAGCAAAGCTCAAGGACCAAGAAGCGAGTTTCTTTTATATATTTCAAGATAATACCGAATTAAAAAAAAAAACCTGTAAATTGATGATTTTTAAGAATTTTGATCACATTAAATATATTTTTTGAAAAACGTTCATATGCAAATATAAATATTAAATAAAGCAAATAAAAGCGAATTCAAAATCATGTTATTACTTCGTCTTCAGGTAGGCGAAACGATCCTCCTATTCGGACGACGCTTCCTGTTGCACGATTGCGATGCTTTCACGCGCAAATATTACTCCGACATGTTGGGTACACCGCAACCAGACGCGATTCCGGTTCCCGCGAGAATGGAAAGGCCAGCGCCGGCGAAGTACGAGATACCACCGCACATAAAGTTTGGCAGTCCCGAGGACACGTACGCCAGCTGTTTGTCGTTCATACCGAAGCCACCCAAGAAGAATGTTATTCGTCAACTGGCAAACTTCCCGAAGAAGCTGCGCTACTCTGCGCGAATGGATGCGGTGCACCCAGAGGATGAGGGTCGCGACTTCGTGATGGAGTACAGCCTGAGCGACGGCACCATTCAAATCAACGAGACCGAGAAGCGTAATTCGGGTCGACGCGAGGGTTGCTTCCTATCCTCCAGGCTGATTCCGAAGCCGTGTACGGGAAAGGACAATCCGGAGTACTATACGCCGCAGGATCTTTTCATTGGCGCGCGCATTAACGTGTACAATCATCGCTTCGTCATTACCGGCGCTGATCTGTTCGTGTATCGCTATGTTGAGGCGAACCGCGACAAATTCTGCCAGGAAGTCCGGGAGAACCTGCGCGATTATTTTCTTCAGCAGGGTAT
The DNA here is from genome assembly GCF_003070985.1 of Temnothorax curvispinosus. Lineage (NCBI taxonomy): Eukaryota > Metazoa > Arthropoda > Insecta > Hymenoptera > Formicidae > Temnothorax > Temnothorax curvispinosus. The sequence goes on along the minus strand of NW_020210881.1, from coordinate 46,815 downwards.
GCTGCAGGATGACGTGGACATTGAAGCTAAAAAGATACAAGAAAGGGAAAATGAACAGAAGCTTCTTGCGGATAATATAATCGCGCAAAACGTGGAGGATGATGTTAATGCGAACAAATGCATGGACAAAGAATTCGACATGATTGGTCATAAAGAATTGATAACGGCTTAATTAATCAATTAACGCATGAATGGATTTATCGGTGTTTTCAATACCGATCCCTTAATCGATTCAAACCTATGAGGTTTGCTAATAAATTTTACAAGCAATTTTTCTTGTCCTTTATAAAAATAGCACTACCTTATACAGAGTAATCCTGAATAATATTGACAAAAAATTGTTTCTTTGAAACAGATTTAGATTTCTTTTTAATCAAAAGCAGAACGTTGAATTATCAATAGTTTTTGAGTTGAGTGCCATATAAAATTTAATATTTATTTTTAATTTTTAATTTTACATGATTTTTTATAAAATTTAAAAACTAAATTTTTTAATTTTCAAATAAGAGCATCTACTTATACTTAACGCTAAAGAAAAATCTGTCCCCATAAATCAAGGGACACGAATTTGTTTATATTATTCAGTATTACTCACGATATAACGTTGCCATCGTTGTAAAGAATGTAATCATCTAATGAAAAAACAGACATGCGTTTAACAATAAGAATCATATCTCGTGAAACGTCATCAAATGGTACAATAATAATGATCGTCGTCATTACAGTACATGTGTACATTACAGTAGATTAATTGTAATATTATTTCACTTTTCGCGTTATATTATCCTCAACTCATTTCTCTGTAGTCCATGAATAATATAATAATAGATGATATATTCGCAATACAGATATAGAATACGCGCTAAAATAAACGCCAATAATTTTCTGTATAATTCATTTTGTGAAGCATGATGGTTATAAATACAACTGAAAACGTTGTAACAAGCCCCTGCACCTTATTAACAATTAAGGGGAAATTCGACCCTTCTGTCGAGCTGCAGGCACCAGATTGAATGTTCATTGGTATTTAAAACGATATATAACCAATCCAAATGACACTTGTTTATAATATAATGTTCTTGTATAGATTTTTTCATTTTCAACAAAAGTTTAAGCATTTTACAAGGATTAGTCCACATATTACAGTTTTTATTTTTTTTTTTTTTTCTATACCGCGTTTTCTTTCTTTCCCTCTTTCCCCCCCCCCTCTTCCTCTCTCTTCCTGTCTTCTGTCCTGTTTTATGATTTGTACGTTTAAGAAACACCTTTCGATGAATAGCACGCAACACCACACTATATACTTTATAATCGTCAGCGAGTTTAATCAAATATCCTTCGAAATTGTTGTATTATCCTTCTCCGTTTCCTCTCTTCTTTTTCCTTTTCCTCATAAGTTGTGGTTATATATTATTTTACGATGATGCCGACGCGATGCTAGTGTAATCTGATTATCGGATTAATCATTTCAACGAAAGAACAACGCGGCCGAGGTCAACAACGAATGTTCGATTCACAGGAAAACAGAAGAAGCCCATCGTGGATCCAGGAAAGCAAAGGTAAGTGGTAGGACGTGATTATTAGTCGTAGCGTGCTTCCTTTACATCGATTACTCTCGTTAACGGCATTACGTCTCCGCAATATCAGGCGCTACTGGCGCGATCCTCCTCTACCACCACGACCACCACCGCGCTCCTGCAAGAGAATAAGATGATTTCATTAGATGACCGTGAGCGAACATTCTCGTTTTGGAGATAATTTCGTTGTCGTAGTACAGATCAAACTCAACGGATATCTACCTTGCGCTGATGCAGATGAGGCTGGTGACCGTGCTGATGGTGATCTCTGGACATATCGGAGGCATGTCCCCTGTTCCTGTGATTGGAGGAAGAATGGTGATGCTGTATGACAGTGGGTGGAGCCTTGCGCTGATCCTCCTCAGCCTGCCGGCGCTCGTAATGCCCGAAGTCGTCGAAGATGCTCGTGGAGTGGCGATAGGTATGCAGGATACGCAGTACCGTGATACCTTTCGCGTGCGGGACCTCTTGTGCGTCTCGCGAGTTGGTTACCGGCTTGTTCTCATTGTTCTCGAGCTTAATGTGTCGCAGCTGCACATTGGGAACATCCTTCACGTATATCCAACGGACGCGAAACTGACCCTTCCACTTGTCCTGGGACCAGACACTACTGTTGGACTGATAGTCAACAGGGGAGACCATCTGCGCCATGCCGCAGAAATGACCGGATCCGTTTACGGAGAAAAACAGATAAAGGGGCGCACCTTCGCGACTCGCTTCCCGGTAAGCTTGATCCAGCCGTTTATTACCGTGCTCCGTGCTGCACCAAATTTCGTACTTGATGGACCGGTGGATGTCATCCTCCGAGTAGGATTTAATCACGAAAAACCTCGCGCCAGGTGCGGTCTGATCAAAATCTACAGGATTGTAGTCGTTCTTCACTTTTAGTTCGTCGAGGACCGGATGCGATGGATTGCCCTGGGCAAGTTGTTGCTGTTGCTGCTGCTGCTGCTGCTGTTGATGTTGTTGCTGTACGTGCTGATGTTGTTGCTGATGGTGCTGCTGATGCGACTGTTGATGCTGCTGCGACTGCGGCGGCATATGAATTTGCGTTTGCGACTGTGGTTGTGGGATCGGTGGCGTCGCCGTCACCGACGGCTGTCTGTTCCAGCACGGCTGTGGGGGTTGTTGCGGTCGTTGCTGCCTCTGAACGGGCGGCGGCGGTGGCGGAATCGGCGGTTGTACCTGCGGTGGCGGGGGCGCCGTAGGCGGCGGCGGTGCGGAAGACTTACCCTCGCCCCACGTCCCGATGTCCATGTTGTGCTTGCCCGGCACGATAGGCGGTGGCGGCATGCCCGCCTTCTTCTTCATTCCCTGCGAGGACGAGAGCGGCGGCACCGGTTTCGCCGGTTGGCTCGCCACACTCGCCCACGTTATCTTTCTCGGTTCCTTCGGCTCGGGCTTGATCTGCTGCGCCGTAGCCTGCTGTGGATGCTGCTGATCCTGCCGTGGTAGCTCACCACCGCCGCTGCCGCCGATCGACAGACCTTGCACGCCCTGGTCAATGGTCTTGATCTCGCCGGTGCCGCTCGCCGCCGGATTAACATAGCTCTCGTTGCCGCGCGGTGGCTGATAGTAGTCCTCATACTTGGTTCTCCTTGGGGTGCCCCATGTATTGAAGTCACCGTTGTTATGAAAGTAGTTGAATGGCGGCTGACCGAACGCGCTGAAACCACCACCGGCTGCCGACGCCGAGAACATGCCATCCATGCCATAGGCATCGTGGCCTATTTGACCGCCGTAACCGGACAGAAAGGCGACCGGATCGGTGCCGTTCGACCAGGTGCCGTCGCCAGCGCCGAAGGTCTGATAAGGGAACGAGGTACCGGCGTAGTACGGGCTGTACGGATCGCCGGTGCCGATCGGATAACTCGAGTGATGCTGAGCATTGTTGCCACCCCGCCACGAGTCGAAACCAGTGTCCTCGCCAGCGGCATGCTCTGTTTGCTGTTGCTGCTGGTGTTCCTTAGGACCATTGCTCACTGTCCGAAACAGAACTGCGTTTACTCAGTGCTCAAAGGTATACGTAGCGATTAGGCACACGTGATAAAGCAGCAGCCAAGATATTGCTCGTCCCTCACAAAGATATTGTTAATATTATTTCATGTTTCCCGAAGTAAATATAAACTCGCATTGCAGATACTAGAACAGCACGATTAAGATGATTTACACAACTTTTTATTGTTACCTTACATTGGAGTTACATCATTCAGATAAGTAAATTAACAAGAGACAAGTTTCTAACTCGATAATTACAGTTATGCAAGTTGAAAGGTTTGAAATTAAATCTAATGATAAATCAATCACCGTCGTATTCTACAGAGATATTCAGATTACCGATACAGTGCATTTAAATCTTTGAATTTCATTCTGAAGAACATTCTGCCAGCTTCAATTTCTTCATTACCCAGGCAACAAGACTTATTCTTCGGCTCTATCAGTACTTCAATGTATACACAACTATATTTCTCCGAGCGTCCGAACGTTTAACGTAGCATTATCCTCCAATAAAAGAGTACGCTCTTCGCTGCTCTCATTCAACGCGCGCTCCTTCTACGAGGGATCTTAAGACGTCCGAGTGACAGCGAGGAGGAAGGCAGGGGAAGTCGTCGGCGCCAGTTGCTGGCGGGGTACTCACCTTGGTTGCCGGTTTGTCCTTTCATCCGCTGCATGCCGTCGCATGAAAAAACATACAAAATTTAGAGAAGTGCCAACCCTCGGCAGCGTGACTGTGGCAGGGGGGCAGGCAGGTACGAGAAGAGGGAGGGGGAGGGGAGATGATAATGTGTCAGTTGTCTGCCGCGGTAGCGGCAACAATAACGGCGTGGCGCGGCACGGCACGGCGCGGCGCGGCGCAGCGCGGCACGGCGCGGCGCGGCGCGTAGCGCGTCAACACAACACACTGACCTGGTTTGAGACAGCGCCTGCCAATCCGCTTGACATAACCTGCGACTCGCGCGGCTGCCTCGCGTGTCGTCGTCGTCGACGTCGGCGGCGGGCGTCGAACGACGGCGGCGGCGGCGGCGGCGGTGGCAACCGTATCGGAGGGGACGAGGTAGGTTCTTAGGACAGAGTAGGCGGTTGAAGTCGAAAAGGGTTGCACCGGCTGGGATCGCGAGGCTCGTTTACATCCAGCGATCGTCCGTCCGTTCTCTTTCACTCTCGTTCACTGTCGCTCGCTCGCCGACGTTGTTTCCTCGCGGTAGGCTCGGTTATTCACACACACCTCCGGGTCGTCGTCGTCGTCGTCGTCGCGCACGGCGTCCGCGATTCCGCGGTTCTCTACCACGGTTCCCGCTGTTCCTCCACGCGCGCGCGCGCGCGTTCGCCCGATGTAGCCGTGGCCGTCGAGCGCGAACCGAGCGCGAGCAGACCGAGCCTGACCGCGCACCAAATGTCCCCGGCCCGCTCGGGAGGTCTTCGACAGAACAGTTTTCCGCTGCGTATCCCACTTGTGAGCACCGACGAGCCACCGCGAACGACGACCGAACCGAAGTCACCGAACGGATTCCTCGGCTTCGACGGCTTCGAGCAACAACTACGTGACGTGCACTGACCTCCCGTTTCCACTCGCGCTCGCAGGCATGTCGATCCGCGATTTCAGGCAAATTTCCCTAGGTTTTCCCCAGCCGACGACGACTCCGCGACCGCACTCCGAAGAAGAATTCGTGAATTCGTAAAACGTTTTTTTAAAGAATCTCTGTATGAAATTGTTTGTATTTCGTATGAAGACTTTTGAAGTGCAATTGACGAAGTTTGTGAATCATATCGTTTAATTGTAATTATTTATTTATTTTTACACCATGCATTTTACCTACATATGTAGGTGGTGCGACAGTCAATGGAATTTCGGGAACAAGTAGCGCCTTCTTCTTTAAATATGATTAACTAAAAATCTGTATTTCGGCTAATCGAGCTAATAATTGATTTACCGAGTTTATAAATATTTAATTAAAATTATTTGGGTGACTCACAAACCTTTTTAATCACGCTTCATAACTCTTCATAGAAAGTACAAACGATTCCATATAAAAACTTTTATTAGTTTATCTATTTCGGCTAAATGCATGGTGTAAAAATAAATAATTAATTAAAATTAAATGAATGATTCACAAACTTTTTCAACTGCACTTCAAAAATCTTCATACGAAATACAAACGATTTCATATAGAGATTCTTTAAAAAAACGTTCATTTTCGGCCAAAAAGTACATACGAATAAATCTGTTGTCATTAACTTTGGCCGGTATTCATAAAAGCCGGTATTTATAGGCCGGTATTCATAGAACGGTATTCAGTCGGTTCTCTATATTTAATACCGTTTTAAGTACAATCTTAAGATGTATCATAATTAGATATCGGAGCCGTAATTAGCATCTTGAGACATTACTTAAGACGGTCTTGAAATAAGAACGGACTACGGATACGGGTCTAAAGAAATTTTAATGCTTTTATCAAACGAATTAATACATAAGAATGCTAAACTAACACTTAAAAATATACTCCAAGAATATTTAAGTATAATAAATTAAAGAATATTCTTAATTCTTTAAAAGAGAACATCTAAAGTTTTAATATTTTAATTTATGTCAATATTATTTTAATTATTTTATTATTATTTAATTTTAGTGGAACTTAAATTTAAGTATTCCTTTTAAATTATAGATTTATTAATATTTATTAATATTTTTCCACCACACCGATAAACAAAACTTTTATGTATTATAGACATTAATTCTTTCGTGATGCCAAGTGCCATTAATTATCAATTAATAACCATGGAACTAATCGCGCCTTCTTATCATTTCAATCATTAGGACATTTAGTTTATAAATAATCGTATAATATAAATCATATATATTATAATATAAGTCATAAAATATAATATTCATTCATTAAATTAAATAATGAATATACAATAATGAATTAAAAATAATAATGAATAAATAATGAATATATATCAGAAGATCGATCATGTATCTTTTCCCCTAGGACGGAAACGTGAAAAGTGAAAAGTTTATCTCTCTCTATTCAACACCAATAGAAAGAGATAGTTACATGAAACTTTCCACGTTTCCGCTTTAGAGAAAAAGTTACGTGATCGCTACCCCAGGTAGCAAAAAATGTGGAACGCTTCACGATTTTGCGTGTCATCCTTGCGCAGGGGCCATGCTAATCTTCTCTGTATCGTTCCAATTTTAGTATATGTACTGCCGAAGCAAGTACATTACTTCGCTCTTACAATAGGGTTTATATATTGAGTAATACAAACAAGTGTACTAACGAGAAATAAAAAGTTACAAGTTTTCGCCGTCTAACGGCGAAATCGGGCACTACTACTTTTAGATTATATTTTATATAATTATTATATATTATAAATATATTTATACGTTAATGTGTTTTCTATATTGTCCTAATTTTATATGTATCGCCGAAGCAAGTACGTTTTCCTCCCCTTTATTTATCTTTGAATTTGGATTATGTGAAAACTTTTCGCCGTCAGTAACTATCGATGATCAAAATTACATGCAATCATGCATTATTGTAATAATCTTTTTTAGATTGCCAAAAAATATATAGGAAACCAAGTCTTGTACTAATATGATAAAAAAATAAAAAATAAATTTTGCAAAATATATTAATACACTTTATTATGATTTCAAAAGCAATTATCTATAAGTGATCCAAATGACAAAAAGTATGAAGTACAAAAATAAATATAATTTGTCACAAAGGTTTTCATGTTGACTCGTGGAGTCTCATAAGTACAGATTGTTCCTAATTACATAATTTTATACATTAATTGTAATGTTATAAAATTTTGATAATAATAACTTTATTGATCTCATTAGTCACAATATATGTTAGGATTACAATTCTAAGTGTTATGGCCACAAAGAAGAAACAACTACTTAGAAATAAGTCGTACTAAATCGAATAAATACAGCAATCGAATAAATACCATTTTCACGATATCGCACCGACAAATAAACTGTTTCTAAGAATGTCATTGTAATACTGAGAATATAGAAAAATGAGATACTCAGCTTAACAAATTTAATATGTGCGACTATCATTTGGTATATTCATCATATGAAAATTAACCCAGTTTATTAATTCCCCAAAAATGCTGTATATACATTAACAATAACATATACATATTGTCAAATCTAATAGAGTACATACATATCCTTTAAAGTTAAGGGAGATTTACTTTTAATACGGTAAGAGAGATGATCGATCATTACACTTGTCATCTGTCTTTCTAATCGTACGATATAGAAACATTCACACATATGCTGTACCGTTATCTCCAATGACACACGAGACGCTGATAAAAAGTCTTTGGTTATACTTTCTTACAGCAAGAATGGCTCGAGATGTTGGTTTTTGACATTTTTTGTTCTAAGGAAATAAATATCTCTGACATTACTCTTACCCCTTTTTCCTTCTCTATCAACTCTCTTCAGTTTCTAGTTATCCAGGAGAAGGCTTTTAGAATAAAATATGCTATAGTCGCGATATACAGAAGCTTGTCTCTCTGCTGACGATGTAGCATGTCTAGTTCGAGTGCCATCACTCTGCGGTTTAATTTACCTACTTGACGACGTAAGTGCTGAACTTCCTCGCTGGGCGGTAGAGACACGTCGAGAGGATTAAAGGGTGTTTGTTCTCTATGTGAGGATACGACACCAAATGAGAAATAAAATATTCTGCAAAATATTCTGTTCTAGTAATGTAAAGAGGTCTCTACCTGACGTGTCTTGTTATCTGTGTCTCTGCATTATATGTTTTAGGTGCTACTTCCATTGGCTTTATGATTTCATCGTCATCTTCAAGAAGCTCCTCTTCATCCACCGCCGGGAAGTAATGATTGTCCAGAGTCAAAATTCTCGGAGGTGTCTGTTGACAACGACAAATATTTAATGACAAACTTATCGACTTGTAAAATTTTTTTTTTAGTATATTTACCTGTACTCTGACTATAGCAGGTTCGGTGCGCATTACAGCATTTTCTAAAACAATCTCTGGCGGTGGTGCCTTGGTACCAACATGCTGCTCTTGTCCTGCAATAGATAAATTTATGTAAGACCATCGCAAACGAGCAAGCGTAATAAAAGATTTCCGTAACAAACGCGAAAGTAGTTTAATCGTTTGAGAATCGTCTCACCGACAACAAGAATCCTTTCTGGCACGTGCATTTCAAGTTTCTCCATAGCAGGTATTTGATTCCACGTAGCTCTATCTGTGATAGCAATATCGTCGTCCGGGTAATCTCCGTTTACACGAATGCTCTTCGGAACTCGCATCCGCGTGTTGATGTCCACAGAAAAGTTTGGATCGTAAAAGTTATCTATTTCCCCATTAAAATGCGTTGGACTGTGCGTCTTTGACATTATAACTGAAATTGCATTTTTATTATGAAGGCAATCGACTACATAACGTTACAAAAATATAAAAGTGCTATGTCACTTTTGACACATTGACATGTTGAAAAACCGTTTATTACAAAAAATAACGGACAAAATAAGTGCGTTTTTTCAAATGGGACTGTTTACAAATTAATATAATGTGCAAATATTGAACCGTAATATACAATGACAATGCGAGGAAGACAATGGTTCTTGCTGACACGTTGACCATAGGCCTGTTCGTTCTAGCTGAACTTCTTGCACGGTGTTCATCTTTCCTCTTTTACTTCTCACGTTGGAAAGAAAAGGAGGAAAGATGAACCGTGCAACAAGTTCGGCTGAAATAGAACAGAACTCATGTCACCTTCATCTCAATTTACAAAAGGACAATTGCTCTCTTTAAATAGGTTAATCAAGTGCAACGAAGAAATATTTCCTTGTCAATAAACACATCTCACGCAGACATAGTCGACGAGACCAGAAGTCAGCGTTTTGCGTAGTCCTTTTCTGTTCTTTCTTTTTTCCCTTATCACTCGCTCATCCGTGGAAAACGTTAGATTCGCGGTTAGGAGTCATTATCGAGGCTCGGGTCGCTCCGAAATTGTCCGGCATTATATTACCATCCGCAAAGCGATCATGAATAGATGCATATTATTAGCGACCAATCGACGAGTGTTGTTACACGAGCATTCCACCGTAAAGAAGAGAATATATATTTACCCTCTCGACACCCTGCGGCTCGTTAGATATAAAACCTTCGCTGTCTGAAGTTCGTTACGAAATTTGACGGGTTGTTGAAGTTGAAATTCGAGAGCATGGAGCACGACATAGAACGGAGCACCGTTCTGCCTGAAATCGTGACGTCGAACGTCGACGAAATTGAACAACGCGCGAAAATCAGGCGTCATTTGAATTTCAACGTCACGTTTTGCAACGCTCCCCGTTTACATCACGTCCAAGCTAAATTATAATATTGACGCAACAGGATACGTTGAAAAGAAAAAAGAAAGGATCAGTAAATATGATTACAATATAGTCATTAATTTTGAAAAAAATTAAATATAGGTAAACACGCTGCGCTGCGGTCTAAAAGTAAGAGCCAATGGCCGCGTTCAGCAGACACAACTGTTGAGTTCGTCTTATCAACACGCTGCGTTGATTGGTTGGTTCTAAAAGTAAGAGCCAATCACGTTCGACTGCTACTGAGCGGCTTGGTCTGCTGAACGCGCCCAATCATATGTTCGATCGCTACTGAGCGGTTTGTTCTGCTGAACGCGCCCAATTCCATTTTAGAACGAACCTCACTCACGACTCAGAACTCGAATGATCTCGAATCGAATTGAATCGCGATATCGCGAGGTTCTCTCGCCGGGGATCGATTCATCTCCCGCCAAAACTCATGGGGTCACTCGAGACTGTCACGGAACGAATGCCTCGTGCGTGCTTGTGTTGATAAACGCGATTTACGGGAAGGATAATGGACGATTCGCAAGGTAGGTAGATCGCCAAGTGATCGAGAGAATAATATGAGACGGCGGTACAATTTCAACCGAGTATCCCATCGCGATAAATGCATTATATTCGTGAACTGCCCTGGACCTTCAATTTGGATACTTACCATATCTTTTGTTTACATGTATTTCTATAAATGATAACTCAGTAGACAAGCATAATTGAGTATATCCTTATAATTTGAGTTTAATTTGAAAGAACAGTTCTTCCATAAATGATATACAGTTAGAATGCGTTGTACCTATATGACATTGTTATTTTATTACGTATGTACAATTAAGATAATCACTGTAGTCTTATCTTGCTGAACAATGTTTTAGCGTCTACGTCCGGCAGGTCCAGGCGTCAGAAGGTCGATAAGACTGGTAGACTCTCGGCTCTGGAAAGACTGAAGGAGGCTCGGAGCGGTGGTAGCAAGCGCAAGTACGAGATTGGAGAGTTAGAAAATGTTTACGACGAAGTGGATGAGAAAGAGTACAGTAACACTGTTCTAAAGCGCCAACGGGACGATTGGATAGTCGACGATGGTATAAAGTTCTCATATTTACTGATTACTTAAAAAATGCTTTATTATTAAATTAGATTTAAGTAGATTACATTGAAAAAATAACTTGCTTAATAGATATATTCTCAGATAGCACAGTGACGTCAAATGACGTATTAATTCCGTCATAATGCCCTCTAACGTCATTAAGACGGCATTATGACGGTATTAATACGTCATTTGACGTCACTGTGCTATCTGGATTATAAGAACATATTTAATTCTGCCTATAAAAAGGTATGTATATATTAAATTTGAATTAAAACGTTGAAGGAGAAAGCGGTTATATTGAAGATGGAAGGGAAGTTTTTGATGATGATCTGGATGAGGAGAGCATCCAAGAAGTGAGAAAACAAAGGCCTAACATGACTGGACCTAGAAAAAGAAGAAAGGAAGATGATAAGAAGAAAGGGGATATTCAAAGTATGATTAGGAATATGCCTTCTAAGAAAGATGCTAATGTAACTCAGATCAAAGATGATGATATTTTGGGAGAATTGCTTAGTGAGATTTCTGCGAGTAAAAAGACAACAAATAGTCCTAAACCAGGAGGCAGCAAGAACAAATTTTGTCATACGATTCACTCTAACATTACGTAAGTCAATGGATTCTGTTTGTACTACTATGTATGCTTTTTTATATCGAGTTTGTAGAAGTCAATTATAAACATATACACATTTATTATAGGCAAACATATCAGTCTTCATCTACAAATCTAAAACCGGTTGATAAAGTGATATCTGAAAAGCCGCAGAAAATCGTGTTGGAATCCAATAATATTACACAAAGTGAAAGCCAGATAATTGAAGATGAAGATGATAGTGTAATATTTGATGCACCGCAGAAGAACATAAGTAAACCAGCAGAATCAAATAATTGTTCAAAAATTAAAGAGTCAAAGCCAGAAGACCAAAGCATAAGAAAACCAGTAGAATCCAATAATATTGAGCAGAATGCAAGTCAGATTATCGAGGAGGAGAATAGCCCTACGGTGGATCTTAGTGAATGTGTCGGAGATGTAAGTTGTCTTATTAGCTTATTTTATTATTTATAAAATAATAAGATAAACGAAGCTATATATGTATATATAAAATATATTGCAGCTATCTACTATAGATTTTGATGATGGAAGCATGGACATGGATTTCTCATCGTCGGCGAAAAACATTATATCTCAGAAAAATGGGATAGATGTACAAAAAGCTGCATGTAAGACTTCTGTCAAAAGTATGAAAATCGGTAATGCCGTTGATCTGACGGAAGTAGCACCGCAACTGATCAAAACAAAAGATGCGGAAAAGGAGGAAGAGGTGTTTAGATTCTATTATCTGGATGCCTACGAAAACCCTTACAAGAATCCTGGAACTGTGTATCTCTTCGGCAAGACTTATGTATCAAGCCACGATACGTACTGTTCGTGTTGCGTTATGGTGAATTCTATACCAAGGAGAATATATGTCTTGCCTAGAAAATATGTATGTATATTTTTTTTAACGTACCTTTACTTTTCTAATCTATTCGATATGAATGTACTGGTACTTCTTAATTATTATTAAATCAAATACAGTTTCTTTTTACGTGAATTGCAGATAAAAAACACCGAATCGCAATTAACCACTATGGAGGACGTGTACAAAGAGTTCGATGAGTATGCCAACAAACTGCATATGACGGAGTTTAAGTTGAAAGAAGTGAAGAAGCATTATGCCTTTGAAAAGGAGGGTACACCGAAAACTTCAGACTACTTGGAAATCAGATATAATGCACGCTATCCGGCAATTGATTCTAATTACTCGGGTCTGGCGATAGAACGTGTCTTTGGCACAACAGTGAATGCATTAGAGTTGTTGCTTATAGAACGAAAAATTAAAGGACCTTGCTGGTTAGACATTAAGAATATATCGCCTACTGCAGGACGAGTTGCGTGGTGTCCACAGATAGTATGTAAACGAATTTATCATATAGCAATAAAAAATAAATTTGATACAGTATATTTTATACTACACAATGCAACAGGTGGTTACTTCGGACATGGACAATATATCGCTGTGTTCCCAAGAAAAACCTAAGCCACCAATGGTGATAGCGACTCTAAACGTGAGGATGTCTTTGAACGCAAAATTGCAGAATGAAGTAGTAATGGTTGCTGTGTTAATTAATCATAAGTACAATGTCGATAAGGAACCACCAAAGCCGCCTTATGATCGTCAATTTTGCTGTAAGTTTGCTTTTGCGTTGCATTATTTATTAATCGTTTCTTTCATTTTTTTTAATAATTAAATTAACATTTTAAAATGGCAATATTTTTTTTATTCTGTAATTTAGAAACAGAAAAAAGATTTTTAGTTGGCTTAGATAACAAGACACTCTTTATTTTATCTTTAAAATACTCTTCGCAGATATTATATTTTTTCATTCGTCTGCCAAAACATTGACAATGTCTTAATGAGGGCTGTGTAATTAATTTGCAATTCTTTACAGTTGTCACACATCCACGAGATACTCCGTGGCCGCGGCAAATTCGTGATGCTTTCCTGAAAGTTCCGAATACCGAAGTAATAAAATGCGAAACTGAAAGCGAGTTACTCGAAGAGTTGTTAACTTTAATGCAGAAAGCGGATCCCGATTTGATAATAGGCTACGACTGCGCATTTCAGTTTGATGTTTTGATGCAGAGAATGTTTACATTAAAAGTATCCAATTGGAACAGAATGGGAAGATTAAAATCAACCACTCCTCCCCTACTTCGGGTAAAATACATAATTCTTAAGTAAATTAAAGTTAAAATAGTAAAATCAGTATGGTATATTTACGTAAAACATTAAAATTATATTTATATAACTGGCATATAAATAAGATAATTTCTTTAACATAAAATAACACATGTAATATTTATACAGGGGAAAATAATCCTTAATCAAGCATTCGTTGGTCGTCCAATTTGTGATATACAAGTTTCGGCGAAGGAATTGAACTTAAAAGTCAGAAGTTATGATCTGCAATCACTCTGCAGTGCAGTAAGTCATACGATACTCGTAATATTGGTATTATGTTGTTTATCCGACCAAACAACTTAATTTTGACAAATATTTAGGTATTAAAGACGAAGGAACACGAATGTAAAGAGATCACGCCAGCGGAAACTCTATTGTTCTTCAATACAGCGGACAAAGTGCTAAATCTAATGCATGTGACGTTAAAAGAAGCAAAATACATTATGACTATAGTGATGGATCTCAACGTTATACCGCTCGCGCTTCAAATCACTTGTTTAGCAGGTACATTTCATTATATTTTTCATTTTATTTATAAAATATAATGATGCAATTATAATTAAATTTTGCGAATTGAATGAATATAGGTAATATTTTATCAAGGACGCTATTAGGCGGAAGAGCGGAGAGAAACGAATATCTGTTGTTACATGCTTTTAATTTGAAAGATTACATAACGCCGGATAAGAAAATTGAAAAGAAGGGGCGAGGCGATGGTGAGATCTCAATATATTTTTATACATTGTCGTTATTACCAAATTATTATGTGTACTAGGTGTGCTAATGCTAGATATATGTTAGATGGCCCGCGTAGGAAAGCTGCGGCGTATGCTGGAGGCCTCGTACTTGATCCGAAGAAAGGTTTCTACGACAAACTTGTACTGCTGATGGACTTCAATTCCTTGTATCCGAGCATTATACAAGAGTACAATTTGTGTTTCACCACCGTGCCCGGTGCGGCGTATGCCGACGTTGAGGTAATTTTCTTACATGCAAACAACATCGTGAAGTAAATATCTCGACTCTCGACTAAAACGTAATTTGCACGGTGCAGCAATTAAATATTCCCGAGTCAAATCTGGAGCCAGGTGTGATCCCGACGGAGATTCACAAATTAGTCAAAAGCAGACAGCAGATCAAGCAACTCATGAAAGCGCCGAATCTATCGCCGGAACAGAAAATGGATTACCATATCAGGCAAATGGCGTTGAAGCTCACGGCCAATTCCATGTATGGATGTTTGGGGGCGACGCATTGTCGATTTTACGCTAAAGGTCTCGCCGCTCTGATAACGGGTAAGACGCGAAATATTGTATATTTAAAACGCCGCTAACATGAAGCATTTACTGTTCTTCAGCCAAGGGTAGGGAGATTCTGGAGGATACGAAGCATTTAGTTGAGAAACTGCAATACGAAGTAATTTATGGCGACACCGATTCTCTGATGATAAATACCAACATTTTGGAATACGATGACGTTTTCTCGATCGGCAGAAAGGTGAGAAGGATATTCCATCGTATAATTTTGTACTAATTCGTATAATTTCCTACATTTATGTTCATTAGCGACATTATAGAACTAAATATTTTCTAGATTATGCGCGAAGTCAACAACCGATACAAGAAAGTTGAATTAGATATCGACGGGGTATTCCGATATCTGTTGCTTTTGCAAAAGAAGAAATACGCTGCAGTTACAATGTCGAAATTACCAAATGGTCAAATACAAATGGCGCAGGAACACAAGGGTCTGGATATTGTGAGGAGAGACTGGTGTCCGTTGGCCTGCGATACTGGAAAGTTAGTAGATATAAGTGCTATAATATATTTTCATACATTAATTTTATTTAATCTATTTAATCTATTTGAATTATCTTGCTTCTTCTTTTTTAGAAAAATTTTGGACATACTTCTCTGCGATCACTCGAGCGAAACGCGTTTGGAACAAGTTGTGCAAATTCTGCAGAACGTTGCGAAAAGTGTAAAGGAGAGAACGGCACCACTGTCATCATTTGTTATCACTAAACAACTGTCGAAAAATCCTGATGCGTATCCAGATAAAAAACAATTGTCTCACGTTATGGTGGCACTCAGACTAAATAAAGCAGGTGGTCGGATGTGGAAAGCCGGTGACACACTGCCATACGTTATATGCGAGGTTTCTTTTCATTTTACAATTTTAATTTGCAAATTTTTCGAATAAATTATAGAAATATAAAAATATCTGCGAAAAGATGGCAGAAATGAAGATTATTTTAACATTAGGATGGAACCGATGCAAGCGCGACGGAACGAGCGTATCACATTGACGAAGTGAAGAATAATGAGAAATTAAAGGTGGACGTTAATTACTATCTACTAAGTCAAATATTCCCTGTAGTGTTGCGAATCTGCGACCCAATCGAGGGTATCGACGACGTCTTCTTAGCCAACAATTTAGGTATCTCAGAGTTACTGTAGACTCTACAAATGGAATAATGCATGATTTTATGTGCCAATTTGTCCGCCAGGTTTACAATATGTTTACAAGCCGAAGACGATAGCTTGCGAGGCAACTCTGAACTTACCGCTGGCTATTAACGATGACAGGTTCAATAATTGTCTTCCTTTGACATTTAAATGTAAAAACGAGCGATGTAATACCGAAATAATAATTAAGGATACTGTTACAGAATTTGTAAGTGCCTCTGTTTCTCGCTTCTTTTTATAATTCTTTTTCTTTTACAATCTTATCATATTTTATCATATCTTCTCAATTAACATTTTTTGTGATGGTTATATTGTTCAATATTTATGTTATTTTTTGCAGCATTCTGGTCGCCAATTAACACTTAGCATGTGTCCCAATCAGGACTGTAAATTACCACCCTGGAAGTACGCAAACGTGATACAGAATGTAATTCAACTTGCCATGAGAAAAGCAATTAGCAAGTATTATAGTGGCTGGTTGGAATGCGAAAATCCACTTTGTTCCAACAGAACGAGACGATTGCCGTTAGATTTCACGAAAAAGTTTCCAGATTGTTCAGTGTGCAAGGACGTTTCCATGAGTCGAGTTGTAAGTTGGTTTATTGAATCAGTTTCACATATATTTTTATTTTGAAACTATACAATATATATACACTTTTGTACGTTTTCAGTATTCTGGAACAGATCTGTACAATCAATTGTACTATTACCATAAAATGTTCGACATTACTCAACCAGCTTACAAACGTAATAATCTCTTTTGCCGCATATTATATTACAATATTTAGAGAAACATAAGAATAAGCGTTTCAATTTGTTTTCAGATCTGTTATCTCAATGTCCACGGGATATGATAGCCGCGTACAACACACTGAAAGAAGCAATTGACAGACAATTGAAGCGAAACAAATTCTCATGTGTAAATATCACAGGAATATTCAGCAACGCCGGTACCAATCCCGCGGGAATGTTTGTCAGTGCCGGTTCGCAAGAGGATTTCGACGAACTGGGGGATCTGTCCGACGACACGGATAAAGAAGTTTAATGAGAAACATGCCAATCAGCTAAGGAATAAGATACAAATGAAACACAAAAGATTGCGATTAAGGAAATTTTACGAATTAAGTTATTTTTAAAGTAAGATGATTTCGTCCACGAAATCCGTGTCACACGTGATAAACCAACAGAAGGATGTACTACGTCACATATGGCGGTAATCCGAACTTCTCTGGTTGAAACTTCTCGAGGCTGTCCAAGACCAGGGTCGCTTCGCTCGTATAACGTTTGGGAAGCATCGGGTCCGGCACCATAACGACCTGCATGCCAGCGTTAAGTGCTGCTTTCACGCCGTTCGGCGCATCCTCGAAGACCAGGCACTAAAAAGAAATTTGCTGTCTTGAACACTGTAGATAATTGACTCTTAGATTTCAATCAGCTTTGAAATTACAAGTCTGAATGATGCTTAACCGAAATGATATTCTATAAGCTACGCTTGATGATTAAACGACCGTATCCGAAAGTCACGTTACCTTCGAAGGATCCGGATTGTCGGGGAAACGCTTGGCAGCTACGAGAAATATGTCAGGTTCCGGTTTTCCGCGCGCGATTTCGGGATCCGAGCCACCGAGCACTCTGTGATGAAAGAGCTCAAAAAGATCGTGCCAATGCCTCGTTTTCAACTCGTAGTTCTCTCGATCCGAGCCCGTGGCTAACGCAATCGGAATGTTGTTCTCTTTCAGGTGCATCAGTAACCGAACGGCGCCTATTAACACAGTGCACAACGGATTGTATAATTTGTATCAGGAAACCAATCAGAATTACGTAACAACTTAGTCCGATATCAGTGATGTGTTACGATGTTAGAGCATTACCTGGCATGGGATTGGTATGCGGAAACAACTCCTGATAGATTCCAGTAATCTCTTGCCTGAATTCGTCCGATGTTAATGGTAATTCCAACATTTTAACTATGTATCCGGCAACGTCCTTGCTCTTGAAACCCATTATTTGCGCCTTGTGCTCCCACGTGAACTCCTTGCCATAACGATTGGTGATACGGTTGAAAGCCTTGGTGTACAGATATTCTGTATCTGAAGTAAAAGACAGACAATAAGGACGAATCGAATGGTCAGAAAGATATCTGACCGGCCGTCTCGATACCTTACCAAGCAATAAACCGTCCATATCGAAGATGCAGTGCGTGACTGTGTTATATGCGTCGACGGACATTTTGCAGTTTTAAATCCTGGGTCAAAACTTGAAAATCCAGTGTCTTGAGCGCAACGACTGCAATGAGATGAAGCAGCGACGATAAACGAAAAGATGATGCTGCAAAACGTATTATTACGTCAACTGCCTTGATTCACCATCATTCATCTATTACTTATCTATCACCTGTTATTCGCTTGTTAATGCATTTTTCCTTCTTCGTCATGTTAACATCTGGATTACCAAAATTGGTATTTTATATAATAAGACAATTGTTTGATTTCAAGTTTTATAATGAAGGAAACGAAAGCGAAGTATATTTTTTAATGTGCTATAATTCCTTCGAGAACGGTTATTGTAAGTTGTAAAAGATGTATTCAACAAAATAAGAGCGTTTGTTTTTAATATCGCAGAGAATATTAAGGCTGTTCTTGATCTATCATACACATATTTATATTAATTTTTGGGGAAATAACAGTATATTCTATAGCATTTATTATCATGTAGCATATAGGATGAGCAAAATGTTTTGATATAGAACTGTATGATGTTTTCATGATAAATGTACAAAGGTTTTATAATAAAAGGTATATAAATATATAACAAGGTATATCATTTTTCATAATAAAAAATATTGTAAGTCGGAATAAAGAAAATATTTATTGCAGGTAATTGCCATGTAAGACACAGAAAAAACAAAATTTAGAAACATTTGACTATAATTATGTCAACTACTATTATTAGTAAGGAATATTGATTTTTAGAGGCTTCTAGTTTAAGAGAAAAGTTCTTGAAGTAACAAGTGATAAGTACGAGTACGTTCGAGACACCCTATATATATCGTTTTTTTTATATCGACCGCAAGCTGAGAGGAAGAAGGGGAGGAATGAGAATGAAACGGTTCGATGCAAACTTCACGTGGGTATTGCGCGTGCAAATTCTGATGCACTTGTTGTTCCATGCCTCAATCTTCATAATTTACCTTTAGAACGTATAAATAAGAAGCGTGATCAGTCAATCCTTTAGCCTTTCGAGCGAAGAAAGAGCGCAGGAGAGAGAGAGAGAGAGAGATCTCTCGACAGATCAAACGGAGTTGCAAGTAGTACCGAGATTATCGGGTTATCCCGGCAATGGTGAGAGAAGGAGCTTTACTATCCAGTTCTACCTGACGTCTCGATTCGCACGTGACATCGCGAATCCTGAATCACAGTAATCACACCGGCTGCTTTTGCCGCTGAAACTGGCCGAAACCGGCTGCAAACGCACTACTTATGAATGTTTCGTCGCTACTGTTGGCTGTCACGGGTCTGACGGCCGGTCACCCCAGATGATCCGCGCCGCTTCGTCGGCGAGCTTGCGCAACGGAATCCTCACTTGCCGCGTGCCGCGTGCAATCGGATCGGAGGAAACGTGTCTCGTGCCCGGCCGTTCTAGACTGGAGGATGATCTTATCCTAGTAAGTAGTGTAGACGGATAAAAATCACGGATAATCAATGATTTTTATCCATCTACACTACTCGCACTAGGATGAGCCGCGAGTAGGATCATCCTCCAGTCTAGAACGGGCATCTGGAATACACGATCTGTCACGATCTTCGGTTTTGGATGCAAATGACACCGAGATGAATTTTCTTTGGATGACCTCGACCAAACTCCGATTAACTAATGTAGTAATCAAGTGATCCTTGAGACTGTTTTGTTCATACGAATAGAATTAATTAACTTGTTGTCGTTTGTGACATATATATGGAGAAATAGATTAGATTATAAGAACGACGATTATGTAATGCAGGAATATTATTGTTATGAGTAATGTTGTCGATTGAATTAGGGAGGACTTCGAAGAAACTCCAATTAAACGGCGATTAATTCAACCGACGGAATTACTTGTTAAATTTCACTTGTAAATTATTTCACAATTTGCCGAATCTATTGTATGTCGCGTATGTATTAAACAACAAAAAATTAATTAGTCTATCGTCTATCCATTAACAAAATAATAGTATTCCAGGTAGCAGAGTGACGTCAAATGACGTATTAATTCTGTCTTAATACGTGTCTAACGTCATTAAAAGACGTCTTTAGATGTCATCTTGCTACCTGGGATAGGTATAATATTGCTTGACAAGTTAATCGCCGATTAAGTTACTCGGAGTTTAGTCGAAATCGTCTTTAATTGAGTTGATTGAAGTTTGAAGAATTCTTTAGGAAGACATCTTCTCGCGCAGCAGCATATTTTATTTTCTTTTTGTAGTTTGATGGACGTCCGCACCCAGAAGCAGATATTTTCTCTTGCGATCGAAAGAATTGCTCCGGAGGTGAATGCAAGTCACGAGCATCCTATTTCCGCGGGAAGGACCAATAATACAAAAGACAATTCGTCGCTGCTGCGAGTCGAGGCGCGGAATGATTCTTCTTGATTAATGAATCTCTACTCTGCAGGATTACAGCGTACTACGATTTTCAGGGTTTTAATTAGATTGATAAGATTGATGAAACTCAAAAGATTCAAAAACGAGAGCCGTTAGCAATGGAAGTTCGACCAGGATTTAAAATAACGTAATAGACGATTTGAAATTAATAACGTATAAAGATAATCAAATTATTTTCCACTCGATTGATTTTATTCATTTATTACATTATAAATTATAGGTTTAGAGACTTTAATGAGCAAGAAGACGCTTATAGCTATTTCAACATTG
Source organism: Temnothorax curvispinosus (assembly GCF_003070985.1). Taxonomy (NCBI): domain Eukaryota; kingdom Metazoa; phylum Arthropoda; class Insecta; order Hymenoptera; family Formicidae; genus Temnothorax; species Temnothorax curvispinosus. The sequence goes on along the minus strand of NW_020210881.1, from coordinate 25,622 downwards.
ACTTTTTGAAGAAAGAGATTCCGGAGATTCCTAAGAGAAGGAAGAGAGACGAAATGCGACGAAATGATTCCGGAGACTTTCCGCCGAGGATCGAGAATCAACTTGTGGAGCGTGGTGACGCATGCGCGAGTCGCTCCGTTTTTTGTAACTGTATACGTGGTGCCCGCCGCACACAGGCCGCACAATAACGTCGTGGTTACACCGTGTGTTTGAGGGTAAACGAAAGAAAAAGTGTCCTTGGTGCCGACACGTCGAATTTATCATGACGAGACCCGACAGTTCGTCGAGTGGCAACGTACGCTTTGCGTGAAACGCACAACGGTGATCATGGATCAGCTGGTTATCTTGGTATCGCTGATGCACCTGGTATTCAGCCCGTTTACGAAAGTCGAGGAGAGCTTCAACCTGCAGGCGATGCACGATATCCTCTATCACGGTGCCAATTTAACGGAGGTAATGACTGAAACATTAAACGACAATCGGGTTGTCCGACTCGATGGAGGACACCGAGTTGCTCGACGATCGTTGTCCGTCCCGGCCGACTGTCGTGATCGAGCAGCCAGCACGTAAAAAGTGCCGCATTATATATTTAGTACCAGAGTGGTACGCGTATTTATAAACTCGCGATCAGCTGATGCCGCCCCTAATTCATTTATAATGCATTAACCGACAAATTCTTATTTTTTTGAGCTTTATTTAAATACTGTGCCTTTTCTGCTATGAATATCTCTAGTAAACACCTGATCTGTATACATAGTTTGCGTATGTACGTACGATTCGACAGAGAAAAAGGTTGAAGATCTTTTTAATACCTTGTATTTATAAATAAAAAATGTTCAGATAGGTTAACGTAGATCAGCTTTGTCTTTAGGTCTGAGAGACAAAATAAAGATATACTTTTATTGCAAGCCAGATCACTCGGATATAATTTCCCGCTTAGCGTCACAAAACATTTTTAATTAACAAATCAAATTTTTGTTATTTTTCTAGTATGATCATCATGAATTTCCTGGAGTCGTGCCACGTTCTTTTTTGGGGCCTATTGTCATATCTGGTCTTGCCTCACCATTGGTGGCAGGTATTAATTACCTGAAGTTCAATAAATTTTTTGCTCAGTATGTGGGTAAGTAATTTTTAGGTATAATAATAATTTCACATATTTTGGTAAAATAAAGAATTTAACATTAGTTTTTTTTTATTTTTAGTAAGAGCAATATTGGGATTATTGGTAATAAGTACATTGAAGTTATACAGGCACGCTTTACAAAGAATCTTTGGGCTGCAGTTCGCAAGGTGGTTTGTGCTCATAACTGTGTCGCAGTATCATTTTATATACTATCTTAGTCGTCCACTGCCAAATATAATGGCTATGCCTTTAGGTAATAAAGTAAAACTCTTTATATATGTATATGTATGCATTTTTGATAATTGAAGAGCTTATATTTCAGTGCTTTAAATTTTAAAATGTTTTAACTCATATAATTTCACATTATTTATATTATTAATTACACGTGTTCTTTTTAATTAATGGGACTGATATTGTAGTATTAGTGGCCTTATTTGGATGGCTGAGGCAAAAGCATGTGTTGTTTATCTGGTCGTCGGCTGCAGCAATAATAATATTCAGAGCAGAACTCGCCGTACTTTTGGGATTATTCCTTTTATACGATATAGCGAGCCAGAAACTTTCTATACAAAGGTATTTACATATTATGTCATGGACCATTGATTCCTAATATGGCTGTAAGATTACAAACAGAGATGATTAAAATCATCAAGGGGTCTTCTGCAAAACTGCACAGATTTGTAAGCTTTTAAGTCAAATCTCTAAATGTTATGTGTATTAAATACATTAACATGAAAGTATCTTTGGATCTTCATCGAGACGAAAGACCGATTACAGTTTTATATCATTAAAAAATATCTATCTTTTATACGATTCCTTTCCAAATTACTTTGCTTACAATAATGTTTTATAATAATTTTTAGACTACTTAAAATTGCGGTTCCAGCTGGTGTATTGTTCTTAGCCCTTACTATTACTATAGATTCGATATTTTGGAGACGGTTAGTGTGGCCAGAAGGCGAAGTGTTTTATTTCAACACTATTCTTAATAAGAGCAGCGAATGGGGCGTATCCTTTTCAGACACAACAAACTTTTCCGTTAAGGATTCTCAATATCTCGGATGGTAAATCTTGGATTGTAAAGTCAGAAAAAATTGTTTTCGATCTATCAAATAACGAAATATGATTGGTTACTTACAGCACTTTTTCAAATTTCTGGTCATAATATGTGGCCACCTACCATAAATTCTCAAACATGCACTTTTAATTGAGATATTGGAGATCCTTGAACAGATATTTGTAATCTTTCAATATATAAATCAGTACGTAAATGAACTTGACATATGAATAGACATCACCATTTTTATGGTACTTTTATTCAGCATTGCCGAGAGGTCTAGCATTTTCATATTTTCTAATTCCCTTTGGGATGATCTGGGATGCTAGAGTTCGCCAGCTTACTGTTCCAGCTATCATATTCATCCTAATATTTTCATTTTTACCACACAAGGAATTGAGATTCATAATATACGTATTTCCACTGTTGAATATTGGCGCAGCTGCTGCTTGCCACAGAATGTAAGTATATGTTTCATTTTAATTATAGTTTGATTAATTTTCCATCAGTAATTCTAATTTACCAAAATAATTGTTTAAAATGTATTTATAATTGTAAGAATTACAAAATTACAATTATTATTATTATTATTATGCTTTCTGTTCTTAAGATATAAAGAAAAATCTATATTTTTTCAATAATTAAATATATATATTTTTTGTTCCTTTATCAATAAAATACTCTAGAATTTAATTATAGAGATCAGATTATAGCTGCTGATGGCGAATTAATAAGCTTCCGATTATGAATCTTTATAATTATATATAATGTAATAATTTAAAAACTATTTCTTGTTGGAAATTAGATGGGAAAACAAAACAAAAACGTGGTCGAATGGTTTTCTAGCGATATTAGTCTTTGGTCATCTTGTATTGAATGCTATATTCTCCATGTTTCTACTATGCGTGGCTAGCTCTAATTATCCTGGAGGATTGGCAATCGCTAAGTTACACAGACTTGAGAGAGACTCAATCGAACCAGTACATGTGCATATTGATGTGTTTGCCGCACAAACCGGGGTATCAAGATTTACACAGACCAATGCTTCTTGGATGTAAGTTATTTTGCCTGTAACAAGTTCCTTACTGTCTGCGTCATGGTACTTTTTAATAGAAAAAACACTTATTACAGTTATTCAAAACAAGAGAACCTCACTACCGATGATCCTGAAATGCTACAGTTTACTCATCTCTTGGTGGAAGCAAGAAGCAAGTATTCTCCGAATATAAAGCCCTATCTAAGAACTCATGATATTATTGATTCTACCGATGGATTTTCGCATATAACATTAAATCACAACATGCTACCGCTTATTACTATTAGGATTAGAACGAAGCCATGTATATTTATTATGAAAAGAAAATCGAATATCAAATATGATCCTAATAAAGCAAAATCAAGGTCTTCTGTAAAGATGGATTTTGGAAACCAGGTAAATGATACAGAAAACATGAAATTGAACACGTCACTTGAAGAGGAAGTAGTTGACAAACTTGTGGAGTCAATAGAAAAACTTGAGAAGGTCGAAGAAACTATTGAGCCAAATTTTTCAGATATCGAAGTTGAAACTGAAAATGATACAATGGAGAAAAAAGTAGAAATGTTTAATGATTTGCCAGACGATAACGTGACATCTATGGAAAGTACTACATGGGAAGATGTTTCTGATATCAGTGATGTAAAACCTGATGAAAAAACGAAGATTGAAGAAGAAAATATCATTAAGGGAAAATCTAAAAACGGTGTAAATCTACGTCCAGAAACTCAAGGTGTTAAGGAAACTGTTAAAAAAATGATTCAAGAAAAGAAGCTAGAAACCAAACAGAGAAGAGAAGTCAACGATGAACAAAAAAATATAGAACTTTCAATAAAACCAATGAAGAAGAAAGGAGTAACAGCGGAGATGGTAAAAGGGATAGAAATATTGAAACAGGAGTTAAAAGAACCATCACTTACAGATAAAACATCAACAATGAGAGAAGAACCTAAGATCGTGAAAGAGCATATGAAAGATGATGAATTTAGTATACAGAAGCCAGTTGTTACACAAAAGAAAGGTAAAATCAAGTTAATAAAATCAGGTAATCTAGAACAAACTGAAGATACAGTGGAAGAAGAAAATGAAATTGTAGATATAAAAGTAGATGCGAGAAAGATTGCAAAGTCGCAAGATAAAATTGACGTAGAGTTATCTGAGACAGAAGTTGTACAAGAAGAGGATAAAGAAGAAAATGCCAAGATACCCAAATCAATAAATGTAAGAGAAAGCATAAGGAATATAATAAATCAGTTTAAGGAATTTGAGAAAGATTTCATACATGATGATACTGATACAATGGCATCAACAAATGATACAAAACGTATGGAGAGCGATTCGCACATAGCGGAGGAAATGGATTATTCTGTGGAAAGTAATGGTCAACTGATGGTAAAAGATGCTAGAGAAAGTCTTAAGGAAATAATAGATCAATTTAAGTACATTAAGCACGAATTAACCTCGGAGGAAGACGATCAATTCGATGAAATCGCAGCTAAATATATGGAACGGCCAATCGCTGAGACATTATTACAATTCAGCGAAGCTCTAAAGGTTTTAATACAACGAAGAAAAAAGACATCACCGAAGGAACGTGCAGCCAACATGCATAATAACAAATATATATCAGAAAATCATAGAAAATCGATTGCAGAGGAAACCAATGTAAATCCAAATAATATAAATATTAGTGGAAAAGAAAGTTCACAGAAAAATAGCAAAATTAGAGATGAATTATAAGAAACTTTATTAAATAATGTTTCATAAGTAACTATTAAATGTTACTAGCGGAACAAGTGTGTAATATTGTAACATAATGTAAATACGTTTTTCTGTGATATAAAAAAATATTGTATTTTTTAATATGTAATATGCTCGCGCTATCAATATGGAAAGTATAAAATTGACTTTTCCATACTCATGTACGATATTTACGATAGCTTGAAAATAGTTTGAAGGGGAAATACTGTACAATTTTGCATACTACACTCATATCAAATATGATTGAATTTTCACGGAGCGCAAAATTACTAATATAATTACGCCTGAATATTAATCTATGTACAGCAAGAATATACCTTATAGTCATTTTTTGACTTTATTTATAATTACATTTTTATTTGTTACGTCTTAAATTATAATTACGGACATGTAAATACGTCCACAAGTTGTAAACATTAAACTGATATGAGCTGTTGCCTGTTTACGTCGACTTTTGCATTTAGTGTTGCTTATTTTGAACATAGAAGTTTCCAATTTTGATAAGCCGCATCTCGCTTGTAGCAAATCAAAAATTAAATTTAAAATGATATAAATTATCAATCTCCAAGTTCCACGAAATTCATTATACAATATTTAACAGACTGATGGAATAATATCGACATCTGCAGCGTATAATTGAGTGCCTTATTAAATCTCTTCCAAAATTAGGACCGGTATTAAATATAAATAATGTACGTAAATGCATGACATATGTAATCGTGTGTATGTTTGTATGCGTGCGTAATATACCAGATGTATTGATGTTTTACATAAAGTGAAATTGTTTAATATTCTGGCTTATACAAGTCGATTCCCGAATAAAATACCTGTACTTTCAAGAGGTACGTTTCGACACGCGCAAAATTAAAATCTTGTCAAGAACTCCTTAATTGTGTAGATTGATTGGAGCGTGTTAAACAAGACCAAAGCTAGCGTGATGTTAAACAGTATTTTATCGCGCATGCCACCCTTTAAGTAGACCGGAAGCCCGTCGTCGCACTAGTGAGATAAACGATGCGTGTATTAACATGCAATTTTTATGTCGAGCTTTTTAGACTGTTTGGAATTATTATTATGTATACCTGCATCTTTGCTTGCTTCAATTTAAATTTCTCGAACGCTTTGTTGCACTCTGCAAGCGGTTGATTTGTGCCGAACGATCTTCGTAATATTGGAGCACTGTACATGCGTTGTATCTAAATCGAGTTAAATTGAGTTCTTAATGAGAAAACATTCTTTTCTCAAAATGCAAAATATCTTTCGTCGATTTATTAGATTGGCACAGAAGATTTATTCCTCTTTCTATCAAGTTTTGCTTTGTAAAGATGTAAACTGGAGTTTTTGAAAAATTTTATTTACAGAAAAAGTATAAAAATTTATTTTAATTAATAAAAGTTATTTCGAAACTGGGTAACTACGTTTCCACCTTTATTTAGGTAGATACACAACATGCATTTGGCACTGATCCAACAATACAACTTAATTACAGCTGTAATAACATTTAAGACTCGTCCCAGACGATTTAAGATATATATATATATATATATATATATATATATCTATATATATATAGATATATATATATATATATTCTATGATTCTTTCGTACAACAATGATTTATACTTAATTAATAATTAATCATAATATTTATTATGTTACCTTGCGCACATTCCTTACGAACATTTTCGAAATTCCTGATTTAATGACAACTCCATTTAAAATCATGGTTCGCTGATGACAAGTAAAATAAACAATTTTATCGCTCTTATTTTCATTGTTTTGTCGGTTGCTAAGAAACCAAAATGTTTAAAAAAAGAGCACTTATTTAAAAAAAAGATAATTATTGCAGAGAAAAGTGATATATCTATATATATATATATATTTAAAAATGTCATAATTTTGACCTTCTATTGACGTCATCAATTCGAGTGGCGATAAATTTCTTGAAAAAGAGATTCAAATCGAAGCGCTGAATGGGGAAACATCGACGATTTTCGCGCTTTCGTCGGGCGCGAGCATTGCGCGACACGTGGCGCCAGAGAGAATCAAGGAAAAAGTGAAATTACCAAAAGTGAACAGATTTACTAGATTTCGACGAATAAAATCGCGGGTACTCTAGTGAATTTCTTCACTTTTGCAATTTTCACCTCGCGTTTCGAGATACACGATCTCGCCCCCGATCTACACTTATTACGTCTATGGCGTAAGTCGAAGCGGAAGTGGGGCGGGAGCGAGAGTCATCTAGTCGTCGGAGGGCCACGTTCGAAGAATGATCAAGAGCGGCGCGGACAGTGGCGAGCAGCTGAGTGACGCCCGGCGCATGCGTATTCGTCGCGCGACGCAACAGCCGTAAACACGACCCTTCCGCTCCTTTTTTTTTTTCTTTGATCGGTGTTCCTCACGGATCACACACGTCTGCACGGGGTGAACGGAGGGCTGCGCAGGGGGGAGAGAAAGAGAGAGAGAGAGACGCGTCGCGATTCCGCGACGTTTTTCTCGCGCGGGATCTATAACGCGAACGGAAAGATGATGATCACGGCGGCGGCACCGCGTCCCAGCGCCTCGTGATACCGTGAAACTCACTGGCCCGATGGTATGCGGTGACGTCACCCGAATCTGTTCTGGGAAGGATCCAGCGGGACAATAATGGCGGGTGCGTATTCCGTGTGTCGCGGCGTCGAGCGACCCTCTCGAGAGCCCACCCCCCCTTGCCGTTATCGCCGTCTTTATATCTTTATGCGCCTTGCGTTTCAGATCTGTACGCCAAGTACAACTGCACCTATTGCCAGGAGGACATCGCGGGCCTACGCGTCAAGTGCATCGAGTGCTCGGAGTTCGACCTTTGCTTGCAGGTGGGTCGACCGTTCGGACGACCATTTTGGGTCACGTGACAGCCTCGGCTCCCCCTTGCCACGTTTCTTTCTTCGACCTTTCCGACCGTTTCTCCGCTCTCCTTTTCTCACCTCTCCATGCCACGTTCCCCGATTTCTCTTCTTATTATTTTCTCCTTTCCATCGGTTCACTTTTTATTTCGTACTTCTCTCATAGTTTCAGTCACCATCCGCTTTTAGGTGTGTTTCACTTGTGTTTCCGCATTTCTCACCCTCCATTTCTTCTCCCCCCCCTTTTTTGAGCACCTTTGTTCTATTTACGAACTTGTGAATGGAGCTGCGATGGCTAAAATACACGTGGGCGTATTGGCGGATATTTCGAATTGTGACGTCTATGAAATTTTGATATTATGATTTTAAATCGTATATGAATATTTATCGTAGTTTTTTAACAGGTAATATAATGAATCATTGAAGTGCGCACAAATGTTTCTTTCATAGTAATAAATATTTTTGAATATTATTTGTCATTCAAATTATTTATACTGAGTAAGCGTTTTGTTTTTGGCAAGAAATGATATTCTTTGGCAAGATACGATATTTGAATCTATTTTTGTATAAAAGTATGAATATGAGATACTCTGACGCATAAATTTATTATTTAAAAAAATATGAAAACTATTTACAAAATTGGAAATATTAATAAAAAAAATATTAATTGATAATATTAATTAATTAAAAGATGTATTAACTTTGTAAATTGTTTTCAGTGTTTTTCCGCCGGTGCTGAAATTGGTCAACACAAAAATAATCATGCCTATCAATTTATGGTATGTACCAAACAGACAATTTTGAAATTTATACGCTGTAGAAGTACTAGCACTAATATACTTCTACAAACATCAACTTAGGACTCTGGTACGATCAGCATATTCAATGGTCGTGGCAATTGGACCGCTAGAGAACAGCTGAGACTTCTGGACGCTATCGAACAGTTTGGTTTTGGAAACTGGGAAGACATCAGTAAACATATCGAGACGCGTACGCCAGAAGGTAATTTAACTGACATGCTTTGTAAACATCGTGAGAAACTCACAAAGTCTAGAGTCGATTTTTTAAATTAGTTCGTATCGTTTTCCCCTCGTCTTTTACATTATAATATTTTATTATTATTGTTGGAGATTGTTGGTCTTTGAAGAGTAATACTGTATAGTACCATAATTCCCAGTTACTTTGGGATTAAATACAAATGTTTTGGATACTTTATTTTTTATTTTTATTCTAAATTTCTTGTGTTATGTATGTGGGAGTCCAGGAATCGAACCCGGATCTTTAGTTTGGCAGGCAATTTTCTAGCACTGAGCTATTTGGCGTCCCATCATTATAGAATTTATTTCATTATTATTACAGAAGCGAAAGAAGAATATATCGCTAGGTATCTCAATGGTAACATCGGAAAGCACACATGGCCACCCACGGATAGCTACGTACCAAATCTTACGGATCAGACAAAGTCCGATCATGGTCCTCTATCCCCTGACCTCACGTCCAGATTACCACCATTGGACATCACCCCGGAAGAAGCTGCACAACTGGGTTACATGCCTCAACGAGATGATTTTGAGAGAGTAAAATCGGGACTTTTCTCAATCCTAGAAAAATACTGTCACAATTCAAATTTCGATTTTGAGTTAAGCCTATAAAAAGTATGCTTAAAATATTACCTACGTGCTATAATAACGTGTCACACGTCTATACGCGAAATCCGCTGCACGGGGCAGAAGTATCGTTATTCTTTCAAACTAATTATGTTGCGGTCGCTGGATGAAGTGTCGTAAGTAAATTGACCAGTAAATCCCACCGAACCTCAAAAAACAGCATAAATTTTATTATAATAGAATATCGTAATTGTAATTGCTTTAGTTATCTCACAATTCAAAAAATTAAATTAAATTTGTTTTTCCTCTTTCCAAAAAATTATAAATTTTTGAGTTGTGACGGTATTCTTCTAAAGGTGTGATTTCTAAAATATGATCTAATTTTTTTGTTAGAAATGCAATTTAACAATTATGATGCTTTTTCAGGATTACAATCATGAGGCCGAGTCTCTCGTTTCTTCATTGTTCCTGAATCCTGCCGAAGACGATGATCTTGATATCGCACTTAAACTAGCACAAGTTGATATGTACACCAGTAATCTCAGAGAACGAGCCAGACGAAAACGCGTCGTAAGAGATTACCAGCTTGTGTCTGCTTTTTTTGCATCATCCAGGAAAGATAAAGGAATAAAGAAAAAATGGACGAAAGAAGAAAAGTACGATTTATATTAATATTACTTTTTTCTTAGTGTTTTGCGCAATATTTTGATAGATTAATTGTCTTCGCTCGTTCAACGTATTAAGCATTTCGTTTATTTTACGCAGAGAATTTAGGGACAGAATGCGTGTATTCGCACAGTTTTACACAGCACAAGAGCACGAACAGTTCCTAACAAATCTCGAGAGGGAAAGAGAATTGCGCTTACGGCTCTCGGAGCTGTATCGCTATCGTGAGAACGGCATTACGAGACACGAGGAATGCGCTCATTTCGAGCAGGTTCTTGCGCAGACTCAAAGACAAAATGATACAGTGGATCATTGGACTGAAAAGAAATCTGTAAGTATACATTTTTATTTTTATATAACGTCTTGTTATGACACTGTATGGATGTAGAATATTTTATATTTCATGATACTTTTATATATGTGCATTCGTGAAAGCTAGTCATATATTTATATAAGAAGAATGATATATTATCGTAGTTTTTTACCAAATGCTAACGCATGCTAAAGCTGAGTACATATCAATGTATGACGTTACTATGAGATATCACCCAAGATATCTCAGACTTACATATATCACTTGAAATATTTTATACCTACTTATATCACTCAAAATATCACTTGAAAAAAATGATATTTTAAGCAGCAATGTTATTGTGCTTCTTATTATAATTGTTATACCATGTCATTTTTGTGTGCGTTATTATAGATATTTAACTTTTTACTTGTGTCAGTGTTAATTTATACATAGACATTTAACTTTTACTTTGAATTTATATGTTCTATATGTATAAGTGTGTGGACAAGACATTTATCTCTGTAACAAGATATATATTAATATTATGTATCAATTTTACTATTTCTATTATCTTCTTTTGTAATAAACTTTATATATATTTCATTGATCTCATACTTTCGTAAAGGATATGTGAAGAAAATTATTTAAAATAATTACAACTATTTCTATATTTGGTTTTTATTCTCTTCGTACATTTATATGTACATTAAAAATTAAAAGAAAGAGTTGAGACCTTTAACTATATTGTATACACTAGCTTTTGCTTATTTTTAACTAATTCTACTGTTTGTGGTGCGTGTTGCCAGGCATTTGTGAACAGATTGTATCAGTTTGCATTTCACTTAGGGCAGCAGTGGGCCGTCCACGCCAATACAACGCAGCACTTCAAAAAGAAGGTGAGATGTCATATTTGTAGGATTAAATGTTACATTTTGTATTGCGGGATTTATAATTATCGCTACTTCTCACATCATCACGCATATCTTTGTTCTATTTTGTATTTATATATTTAATGAAAATTTTTTGTCTGCTTCATTGTTTCTGTTAAGCGTTGTTATGTAAAGCTCCTTTTCAAGTTGCAGCAATAGTATTGTTACAATATCTTAGACTGTTGTTAAACTTTTAAAATTCTAGAATTACTAATAAAATACTCTATACGGCTAAAGGAATTGTGCGCATTTTCTTTCTTTTTTCTTTACAGAGAAGAAGAAAAAAGTTACTCTTCAATCGACCGAAAATACATTGTAAAGCAAGACTTGGCCAGCCCTACAGTCAGTCAAACCAGTCACAATCGGACGACGACTCCAGCCAATCAGTGGGCGGAGTCGGATAGCAATCCAAACACTTCCAATCAATCGACTTCCAGCCCCAGTTCCTCACAAGAAAAAGGTTACAGCGGTGGTAGCACTTCTATCCCAGAGCGAGATATAGAATTGGAGGCTGCGTCTCATCTTTTAACGAAGCAAGAAAAATCCTTGTGTATTCAACTTGATCTAAAGCCGACTCAGTATTTGACGCAAAAGACATTGTTATTACAAGTAAGTGATGAACGTCGATTTGCTTTTATTGCCGTAACTGTTGCATATAATTTGCTAATATCGTTTTTAATGTCACAGGAATATTTAAACGGTAATAGAAGATCGAGTATTGTTCCTCAATCAGAACCAGAAAGCAAAATTCTTCATTATCTAGTAGCTAACGGTTGGATCACAGCCAATTGATCAAATGTGTAAAAATTTACGACTATTTTGCCACTCTAAGTCATCTCTAATCTTATAAGCTAAGTCTTAGATATAGATATAACTAAAATTCTTAAGTCTGATTCAGTTAAATATAAGGCAGATGAAGAGAGGAAACGGAAGAAAAAAAAACGCATGTATGCATATTATAGTAGATGCATTGTTGCTGATTCTTTTAAACAAGGATGTTGCTATGATATAACGCGATCTATTGTTCAACGTAGGATGAAATGGATTCATAATCAGGCGCAATTTATGTTTTTTTGTGATAAAACTGGCAATGAGTTCAGGGCCGATTCCACGATGATAAAATCTCGGAAATTGTTCAATCGCTTTTTTGTTCTTTTTTTAAATGGCTTTTAAAATGTTTTCAAATTGGTTTTTCTTATAGGCTAGCTATAAATGTCGAAAATAATAAACAGTTCAGTAATTGTGACAAGCATTTACAAATATTTAGAGAATCGGCCCTTAATATATTTATTTTACTTATCATTTCCAATTAAATGCTATTTGAAAGAATCTCTTAACACTGCCTACGTAGAGCCATTGAACGTATTGCTCAATTAATTCTTCCACTGTGTTATATTTCCGTGTGTAGATAATGCCCGTCGCGCAACTTTCTGTTTTGAATGTTCATATTCGGCAATAAGGAAATATCAAGATTATTCATGCATCTTTGTTTTTGAATTATAAAATATCGTAGTATACAAAGCAGTGTGCTAAGATATATATCGAAACTTTTTAAGACAGTATAGAAATTATTGAAATTAACTACTCTATGATAATTATTGTTGTTATTTATTAGCTAGATGTATATTGCTATTAAAATATTGATATGTACGTATATGAATGAAGACTAATGATGTAATATATAAAAGAAATTGGTTATTTTACAAGAAATGTAGAATGATAAATCTTGATAAACCGGTTGACAATCCATATAATTAAAATATGTTATGATACGCATTATGCGTACCATGCAAGCCATGATTATATAATTATGTATGTGACGCTATATGTATAATCTATTTGATAATTGATTCCTTTATTTGGTCTGAAAAAATTCCTTATTGACGAAGGATGATACAAATATTCACGTATTCAATTAATGTACGATGTATAGTATTAGATAATTTGCCTTTTATTTGTATAGTATTTGTATATACAACAAGGAAATACCTTCTTAATGATTATATACTTCAAAGCACAAAGAATTATAATCTTGCGACAATAAAGAGTCGCTCTTATTATTATTATTATTATTATTACAATAAAATTTTAAACTAAATTTCCGGTAACGAAAAAGACACCTAACAGATAATTTGAGAGCGTAATTATTTTTTATCACTTTAAAAGTCAAAATCCACGAAAATAACCTTTTTAATATTAGTACGCGTGTGTTGAATTTTGTGATACCACAAAAGCTGCCTCCGTAAGAAACATTATGGAAATGTTTATTTCAAAGCGATATACACAAAGTATGTAAAAATTATTGAGAGAAACTATTTTTATTTTTGCCGTACTTTTACATTCTTTCCCATTCAAAACGTAAGAATAATTTATCGATCAATATTATCATATACATAAATAAAAAAATTAAACAATTTAGATCCGAATCTCATTGAATACTTTTTAAGATAATTTCAATGTCATCAAAGTGATCCGACTCGCGGATGATCTTTTTGGGTCGACTGATGTGAACAATTTGCGATTTTTATTTTACGAAACTTAAGATAACGACGCGAGTATGTTTTTTGGAATGTAACGTATGCTTTTATATTACTTACCCCTAAAGTAATAGAGCAGGAATTTCGTAGCCGTACGATAACGTTAAATATTTAAATCGATTGTCCCCGAAATTTTCACGCTTATTAAAATTGTATATGTAAGTCTAAATAGAGGGACACGATGAAATGTATATATAGGTCCTAATTATGTAGATATAAAAGAGAGCCTATCTATTTGTACATAACAACAGGAGCAAAGACCTACTCAGGTTTAAGTAGATAGACAAATTCTATATCCAGACTTTCTCTTTGTGTGCCTGTACGTTTGTGCGTGCGTATGTATGTATGTTTGTGTGTGTGCGTATTTGTATGTGTGTGCGCGCGCGCGAAGAGAAACATTTCTATGAACAGAGCGACGTTAAAATACAAACGACTCGCTCATATTTTGTATAGATATTAAACAAATACCTCTTCCGTTTATCCGACTATATTTGGTGATACATAGCTAATGTGTATTATTGGAACGGCTTCCTGTCGTAAGCGTTGTGCGTGTCGTAGGTAAGCAATCGAGATCAGCGATTAAAGGTCTCGTTTTTTGCGATATGTATGTAAAAGTCGATATTTTAGCTATAGCGCGTCAACATCGAAATTTACCCCTAATAGAACAATCCTTACGAAACAACTGTAGTCGGATAAAGAATGACGTATCAAGTACCGCTTCGGTCACAATAAATTGTCTATATGATCTTCGACACGCGTGTTACACTGTGCGCACTATTTTCTCAATTGAACAACAGAAAATTAGACTCTTTACAATTTACTTATTATGATGTATACTCCGACACGGATATTCGTCGAACATATTGTGCGATAAATAAATTATGCGATATTTTCATTTAAGAAAGACTTGTGTGAACGATTTCTGTGAACGCTATACCTTCTTGCTTCTCCACTGGTCTCCCAGATGAATATACAAGTTAACGTTGTGATCCTCGTGTGAAATATGCACGTGGTAATAATTATATACTGATAAGAGAGAGATAAAGCCTCGTGTGTGAAATATGCACGTGGTAATAATTATATACTGATTACTTTAATAAGTCTCAATTGCTTCCAAACATCGTGGGATCATCGAGTCATAGCTAATCAACCTTTTAGATTAAAAACGTGTAACGTTTTTTCGTAACGATGTTTTTTTTCTAATTACCCGATATCCTTCAATTATATTTTTCTCGTATATTACGTTTCTTCGAACCAGCGCGTTACTTACGCTTCTGCTTGTTTCAGTTCGAATGCAATTGAGCGAAAAAGAGAGAGAAAGAAAATGCGCGTGTATGTTGCGCTTGAGATATTTTTGTTAATAATGACAGAAAGATGAACGACCATGTCAAGTTTTGAAAAGTTATAGTCGTTCAGTAACGTTTGAAAAAATGAGATGAAAAATAGAGCTGACATTTTCTGGAAATAACATCGCCCGAGATGTTTACAGCTAGGTACAGCGATTCTCGAAAAATCACTTGTCTGAAATCAGAAATCAAAAATGAATTATTTGTTCGATCATTGCGGAGCCTTGAATATTAATTTTATAATCCAGTTTTATCTATAATCAGTTTTTGTTGTTGCAATAATAATTAATATTGATATTAATTTCAAGGCGTTGAAATAATATTGCTTCTTCTATTCTCGTGATGGAATTTTTTAAAGAAGAAATGAATGCAAATAGAACGAAAAATCTTCGGTTACATCGTTTTTTAAGTGATATGCAAATGCGAAGGTTAAAATCGATGCATAGATCATGTGATAAATCTAAAATTTCTTCAAAAAGAAAATTTTCCATCCCATTCTGTAATGTGCCATTCGCGGAAAATAGATTTTAAATTATGCCCATTGGAGACGGCGTCCAGCTGGATAGTTCCTTTTTTTTTCCCAAGAAGAACCGATCGTTGCGGCAATGACACTCCGTTGATAATCACTTTTGCATTTTTAAGTCCTCTAGTGAGAAGAGAGAAAAAATGATAGTGCGTCATTAAAGCCGATGCTGACGCGTGGAAGCGTTTTCCATCGCGGGTGCGAAGGTGAAGGTGCTGGCTGATGATGAAGGCGGAATTCGCGGAATGAATCGGTACCATTCCCACCCTGCCGTACGCTTCTTCGCATCTATATAAAGTCAAGTCACACGGGTACATCTCGTACAATTACGTCAGATCGCGAATAATACGTGTTAGGTGAGCATTATTATCGTGCGTCGATCGGCGCGAACTTCTTTGTCGCGACTCCGCTTTCGAAACTGGAGGTGATTGCGCAGATAAATTAACTGTCGCATTGACTTTCGGGTTTGCGCCCCACCGACACATGGGGCAGTGTGTTTCATAAACGCAAACCGAAAAAAAGGAAGATAATTGCACCGATTATTAAATGTGGAAATTTATTTGTGACGCTCTCCCAAAAGGGGTCTGTACACTGTTAAATATTAAAGGATGAAGTTTAAACCAACGCCTTGAGTTAAGTAATATTTTGTTACTTTTTACTAACATGTGTGTCCAAATTTATTGTTTTAACACAAAACAGTATTAGTTTAACTCCATTGATTTAAATTAACATTGTTTTAGTTAAATTAATGATATATATTGAGTAAGACCGACCTATAATAGGAATGGTTAAAAATGACTCAAATTGAATTTGACACTACAAATTTAACAGTGTTAATCTGAAAAGATTACACGTGTCTCGAGACAATAATCCTCGCCGCGCAATCGCGTCTGATCGAAATGCAAATGTCTCATTATGTACCACGCCTCGTCCGATATTTTTTATCGTCGTGCGACGTCGTGTTTTCATTACGTATCTCGCGCGAATCCAATACTGCTTCAACGTTAAATTCATAGTGTTAAATTATACTCAATTTGAATTATTTTTAATTATTTCTATAAGTTGCCACTGCTCCTATTCAATATGTCGATCTTCACTGTTAAATTCATAGCGTTAAATTATATTCAATTTGAATTATTTTTAATTATTTCTATAGATTGCCACTGCTCCTACTCAATATGTCGATCGTTAATTTAACTAAAATAATGAGATTGAAATAATACTGTTTTGTGTTAAAATAATAAAGACAGGAACAGTAGTTAAAAGTAACAAAATGTTATTTAACCCAAAGTATTGGTTTAAATTTCATCCTTTAATATTTAACAGTGTTCTTAAAGAAGAAGAATCAAATTCGCAAATTTTGATGTGTTATTGAAGAGCGGGTGCGCTTGCAGATACTTATTCTTTCAAGAAACGCAACGCGATCAATCTTCCCTTAATTTTTCGCGATGGATATCGTGATACAAAATTTATGTAAACAATAATACGTGAACCGATATGAATCTTACAGTTAATTAGAAAAAATGCCATTTAGGATCCGAGGGTTGAATCTTTTGGTAGCCTAATAATTATATTATTGCATGAATGCAGTTTTTTGCAACTACAGTAATCTTTTGTAGTATATTTTTCCGTAAGAGATCGGTAGTAAGTTTCCGCAAGTGATAGATATTCGTTTATGCCGTTAACGTTAATTAACATAATTGTAGATTCCATGAAATTCTTTCAAAATCACTTGCGGCACAACACGCAGTTACCCCAAACTCGAGTTTTGCGTTTAATCGGACGTGTATGGGTGTTGCAGTCATGAAACTCGCAGTGATTTGCCTGTTCGCTGTAATTTCCGTCGTCTACGTCCACGCGGACACATCGGACGAGTACACGCATAAATACGACAACATAGATGTAGATCAAATTCTTAGTAACGACCGATTGCTGAAGCGATATGTCGATTGTATGCTGGACAAGCCCAACGTTAGATGCCCCGCTGAAGCTGTTGAACTGAAGAGTGAGTATCGCACACGTGTTCTTCTATTCTCTAGTGGAAAAATGTCTCGGAATTTTTTATACTATTAATCAGAATAAAAATTTTCAGACTTTCTTAAAATGCTCGGAATTTTTCAGACATTTTATACGAATTGGAACATTTTTCAGACAAAATAAGAATAAAATATTTCAGATTTTTCCAACATATCTTTGGAGAAATCTGAATAAATATGAGAAAATCTGTGCAATCTATCAGAAGTTTTCATATATACGAATACTGAAATATTCCGAAAATCCTCATCCATTTATTTCTGGAGTATCTGGAAATTTTATATATTTTTCAGAATTTTTCATATAAGTCTCAATTCTTACAAAATTTTTTACAAAATATGAGAAATTTCCAGAGAAATCAATAGCGAACTAGAGTTCGCTATTATAAGTGCAGCTTGGATAGAAAAACATTTCAAACGAGTTGAATTAGATTATTATTCGCGTTTGGATAGTCTGCGTGCGTGGCATTGATTCTAATGTTAATTATATTTAATCGAAAGATCTCATAATTATTTATTGCCGTTAAGACGCTGGAAGAGTGTAAATGTATTGGAAAAGAAGAATCGTTTGCAGAAGCAGCTTTAAAAACGTATTTCTTAGAGAGGCAGAAAACTTTGTAACTTATTGTGACGTAAGATATGCAAAGAAAACTTTATTCACCGACATACGGTTTCTTTTGTGTTAAAACAAGCTTGTAAAGCGTTTTTGCTTAGGAAGCATTGAATCGCTCGTTAAATTACGCTTGACTAATAAATATTCAATTTGTTAGGAAGAACATCTCTATAATCACATGTTAAGATCTTTGATGGCTAATTGTATCGCGTGTTAAAGGTCGATTCTGACGTCATCGAGACAAAGCATCGGTATCGCGATCGCATTCAATATCGTTAGATGAATAATAAATCATATAATTGCAGAACACATAACCGAAGCGCTAGAAACCGAATGTGCGAAATGTTCGGATCATCAGAAGACACTCGTCAGAAAGGTGATAAAATTCCTGGTGTTAAACAAGAGAGATATGTGGAACGAGCTGAAGGCGAAATACGATTCGGACGGAAAATACGCGAAGAGGTACGAGGATATGGCCAAGGAGGAAAACGTAGAGATCTAATCAGAAATCGACGTGGAGGGAAACGAATATATGCTGCAAAACTATTATGACGCAATGCTAATTGTCTCACCGTCCTTCTATAGTTGCGATTTGACGATTAGAATGTAACATATGCGTGTATGCAAATAAAATATCGTTCATAATATATACTCTGTATCGTGATATGTTCCGCGCGTATTTATGCCGTCGTGTTTAGCTTCGTTGCTCGATGGTGCACGGGATCCTCTGATATTTTCCTCATTTGAATCCTAGTCGCGCGGCTTTCTTTTACACGGAAAAAAACTTTAACATGAATATAGCTATTACCGAGCGGAAGATTTCCGCTCGCGGCGTGTCAAGAAACTTCTTTCAAATAACACTAATAAAAACTAGCGATTA
Organism: Temnothorax curvispinosus; assembly: GCF_003070985.1. Taxonomy (NCBI): domain Eukaryota; kingdom Metazoa; phylum Arthropoda; class Insecta; order Hymenoptera; family Formicidae; genus Temnothorax; species Temnothorax curvispinosus. The sequence goes on along the minus strand of NW_020210881.1, from coordinate 6,330 downwards.
AAATTCAAGGCAACGTCGCAGCGAAGTACGCATAATAAAAAGATCGGGACTTTTTACTGCATTTCCCGAGTTTGATGTACGAAGTATGAAGATAATGTAAAAAATACGCAAATATTTAGAATCGATCTTCGAATGTCGAACTAAATTCCATGATACCATCCGGTATTTTTTATATCGATTATGTTATTGATATGTTTTTCGCTTTTATATATAACAATTAAATAATAAACTGAATGATATAAATATCAGTATAATGTGTATATACATCGGCATACAGATAACTTTTTGATAATATTTTGATATGGTATTAATTATATTATACTATTGTACGTTATACTGAATATCAATTGTCAAATCAATTAGATTTATATTATGTATTTACGCATATCTTATAAAAAAACATTATTTTCATGGAGTACGGGAAATTCAAAACTCGTTGAAATTATAAGCCTCAATTTTTGGAAACATATTTGTAAATAATCGTAAAATTCTGAATTTGTACTCGTTATTTCCTTCATGTAACTCCTTTTATGAAATAAAAACTTTATTATATAAATCTAATTGACTTGATAATATAGTTTATGATATAACAATCCGCGTATCGAATGAAACATCTACGAAATCGTATGTACAACCCTCCTTCTACTTTGTTACGTGAGTGTCAAACTCGTCTGTGTCGTCCTCCGTCGTTGTTTCGCCGATGTCCGTGCAGGCATAGCAAATCCTACCGATGTCGTCCCAGCACTCGGAACAATGGACGAAGGGACATCCGGGTGTCGTGCATCTACGGAACTGCGGACCTTTCCTCGGCTCCACTTCGCCGCAGACGAGGCACCTGTAACGTGCCCGGGCAAAGATCGCCAACCAGCCGCAGAGCGCCGGCCAGCGCAGCCTCAGCGCGATCCACGGATCTATGTCGTATTCCAGCCGACGAGTCCTGGCCAGAGTCTTGACCCTGGCTCGCATAAACCTTGATATCGGAGATAGAATCAAGGTCGGCATGTATATTCACGAAGATTCGAATCAATTCTGATATCTGAGTTTTGTTTCATAAAAATGGTTCGAGCACCATTCATAAGATAAGCTATAATACTTTATCCGGAATTAAATCTTATCATACAAAACGAGCGATGTGGAAAAAACCGAGTCTCTTATTCGTAGGAGACTCGAATCTATTCAGTTAGGGACTCTCTATTTGAAAGTACCTCTTCCGTTTCTCGAATTAGTCATATAGAGAACTCAGAGGAGAGAGAATCCGACGAGGTGCGAACTTAATCGCGAGATATATTTAATCCCGTCTCTACCTGGCGTGCCCGAGTCTACGTCTCAGGCTCTCGTTGTAGAGGTACAGCACGCGCCTCTTCTCGCGCTTCCTGTAGAAGAACGAGCAGATCACGCGCCGTAGCCGCTGGGTGTAAGCGGCGGTGAACAGCAACACCCAAATGGCCAGATAGATCGAGTAGATCTTGAGGATCATGTAATTCGGTACTCTGGTGGCCCGCGGTAAGCACGCGCTGTTGGACACCACGGTCTTCACTCGCCTCTTCACGTTGAATCCGCGGATGACGCTGCGTATCAGAGAGGCTATCACTCCGATTCCGCGAACCTCCAAGGTCATGTCGTGATGACCCGCCTGGAAACAGTACAAGTTAAAGTTCAAGACAGATCGAACAGGATAAACAATAATTAACTTATATAACGCGTTAGGAAAAACCGTATTGGTTCTGGCCATTTTGCATATGTTAGTTGCTCATCATTATTTATCATTGCTTAAAGATCTCTTGACCTTCATTGTAGCTACGTTATTTTCTTAAGTCAAAAGCGAAGAATCGTATGGATTTCCCCTTTTTTTGCATTACGTTTAGATGAATTAATCGAAACTGAAAATCTTTTTATCAAATTTGCAAATAAAAAATGGGGAATTAAACTTGAGATATGTGAAGAATTGTTTCGAAAGTTCACTTGTCGAAAGAATCTTGGGCTTAAATTCAAAATTAAATTCAAATCTAAACTGGAAATAACAAGGATCGCCTCGCAAATCTCGAACCTGAGTATATTCCATGCGGGAGTGTCTTCTGACCAAATCGAGCGCTTCGAAGAAGAGCCTGTCCAGCAATATAAACGTCGTCACGCTGAGCATCTCGAGGATCAACTTCATCGTTTGGCCAGTCAAATTCACCCGCTCGGCTTCGCCCGGTCGCAGGCTGTATGGATCCACGAATTTCGATCTCTCGATCTTCTTCAGAGGCAGTAGGGTCAGACTACCGCGAGCCTTTCGTCTCGCGTCGATCTTACGGAAGTACGAAGTGACATATATGTTGTCATGCTCGATCTCAGCCAGATATTTCTCGTGATACGTCTGAGCACTTACGATTATTCTCAAGAAAACGAAGGATAGACATCTGGATAATTGTATAAAATATATATTATATTTATATATATGTTATAAAGATAGACTTTAGGTCAGTAGAAAACGAACCAAATTTTCCTTATATATGTACATATGGAGGGGTAAAAACCAGAGTGGTGTAAGTCAAAATTTTTTAAATATTTTCTTATGTGCATAGATGCAACTTATATATTGTACAGATTGCATCTATGCACACGAGAAAATGTTTTTAAAAAATTGACTTACACTACTCTAGTTTTTACCCCTCCATATACAAACAAATAATCAAAAAAGGCAATAATGTATTTGAAACTATATTTTAAAATAATACCATGTGTGGTTCTATTAGTAAAAAGAAAACAAGCTTTGCTGTCGTGCAAAATTTTTCCGCACAGTTTGCTTCTATTTTTACTCTAAAGAGAGGAACAATTTATCCTTGAAATTATTTACATTCTTGCTATACCTTTTGATAATCATCATCACTGACTCAAAGACTTTTCTGCGTGCATTGAATTCGTGCATCACAGCCTGGGCAGCGTCCGTGGCGTCGTGAAGATCTAGGATCACCGGCATCTTCCTCACTCTGTACTGAAGTTTCGCGTCCTTGAGACTTTTGCTGAACGCATCCCTGGCTCCTTCACGAAGAGGAGACAATATCTCGCGAAAACGTCGCGGGGGGAGTTCAATGGGTTCATTCCTAAATTTTTATCGAATAATATTCACTTTTTAAAGCGACGTAACCCTCGCCGATACCAGCGTCCACTTTCCCCTCGGGATCGCAGATATTGGAACCGCCGAGAGCCTGCACCAGGTTGCACACGAAGGTGAGCTTCATTGGCCAGCACAGCAGCCAGGCCGCGAAGATCGTCACTGTGTCGTAACACTTGTCGTAAGCGTCACCAAACATGTCTCTGAAAAACATCCTTATGTTAAATACAAATTAGAAACAAACAGTTGAAAAAAAGAAATATTCAGAGACTTATAAAATGTATCACATATTTGTGAAAAGACAGTGATATTTTTGCGACAACTGTAAAGAAGAAAAAGGAGTATTCTTGATTTGAAAATATCTTTAGTTTCAGCGTTGAAATCTTGAAATAAGATTATCTTGCGTTAAAAATGTTAAACAAAAAAAAACTTGCTTGAATGAAGTAATTTTATATAAATCAATCAAGAAAAAATAATGTAATATTGAAGTTTAAGATTATCAAATTTTTATAAAAAAATTATAGATTGTTGCGTATAAAAACAAAATAATGAACGCGTTATTTTGAACATATAAATGTTGATTTGACACTTCTTTTCTTTCTATGTGTAAATTATTACGAGGAACCGCACAGCTAACAATGAATAGAATTAATTTCATATTCAATAATATTCTTCCCAAAAACTATGAAAGAATGAATTCTACGGTTTTCGTTTATCTTCCTGCAAGAGAATCGTCGTCTCGTCAATCCTGTCATTGGTATCACCATACCATTCGCCGGATCTGCATGGGAATGAATTTCTAGAAATCCATTTACGAAACACAAGAAACGTAGGATCTTATTCGCGGACCACGAAGTTCGTCGATGTTATTTAGATCAGGTCCGTGTTAAATGTCCTTATACCTGCACCGTTCGGCACCGCGGCTAAGCTGCTCTTCGCAGCGCGCCTCGATCTTCCTCTTGTACTTCGCCTCGTAAACATCAGCCTCGGACCTCGCGTTCGCGATCTCTTTCTCATGTTTCTCCTCGATCTCGTCGCTCCTCCTCGTATCGTCCTGGAGCTCATCCAAATAGTCGTTCTCCTCTTTCAGCCTGTTCATCTCCTCTTCGCCCTCGATTTCCTCGACTATCGGACTCATCAAATCTCTCACCGAGGATAAGGTGTCCTTCAGCTCGTTCGCATCCGCTTTCATGGCGAGCACCGCCTGCGTATCATTAGATATTTATTATAGCTCGATTATATCGGTGATTTCGCGATTCGAAGTTTCGTCGACATAAACGACTACTCTTCTTCGAAATTCGATGCTGACGGTGCTCATTGCATTTTATTATTCTGATGAGCAGATACACCTGCTGGAATGGCTTGAACATGAGATCGAAGCGTGTCTGGGTGAGATTGTACGTCAACTGTGTTGTGCAAGCGAAAGTCCTCACCACTTCTTTACTGTTGTACGTTAGATTGAATATCGGCCCGGCTATTACGTACCCCAATACGAGAGCCCTCAAAACGTTGCGCCCGGATCGGCCGAGGAAGGTTGGTATTGTCAAAAGACAGATGCATCTTACCTATTCAAATTCTCACCTTAAATATTTTTTAAATAGTAATAACTATTTAAATAGTAAGAGTTATAAGATACCTATTATATATATTGCTTAAACATCCTATGTATTTCCTTGTTTTTTTCTAATATAGCTAATTGAATAAAAATGAATCATTTTGCTTCAAAGTAAATGTATAAACTGGTTATAATTATCGTAACCACATGTTCTTATTATCAATGGAAATCGCGACAAACCGCGCATTTACTTAACAAATATTTGTAATCCGATGTAAGAAAAGAATCGGATTGTGTGGACAAGGCAACGTGCGTGACGCGACTATACATAATGCATGTTATATACGACGCAGTTAAATTCACAGAACTAGGCAAGTTCCGATTTGTAAAATATTTAGCAAGGCAAACGCGTTCGTTTCAACCCGACTCCATCAAGGATTCCGAGCAATAAAAGTACGCAATATGGTCAACATAGTAACGTGATTATGCTATTTTAGAGAAAAGAATGTCTCTCACGGAGGGAGAGAGAGGTACATCACTGTTGATGCTTAGTCAAGCGCGTCGATAAAATAAATGTAGGATAACACAAGGGGGTACATATATAGCAAAAGAGGTAATTAGCTCAATTGAGTGAAGTAAGAAAAGAGATTACCTGTATCGATGATGCACATCCTATCGATAGCATCGCGACAAGGATGGCTCCCAAAGAGATGCTGGTATACGTGTCAAATTGTAGATCGACGATTATGCCCTCGTACAACACGACAGCTGCGACAAATCCGTAGAGAAATCCGATGAAGGCCCTCGCTTTTCGATGGGTGCCGATCGGATCGTAGCAGATGTGAAATAGGGTCGGACATTTTTTCAGATAATATTTCAGGAAATCCCGTCGCGCGCCCTCGATCAGACGGCCGCAGCGATTAATCCGCTCCAAGCCGGGCATTCGTTTTCTCCTTTTGCGAAATCAAAAGTCCTCCGGCTGATAAGCTACTTTGTCGCGGATTATGAAACGCGAAACTTTCAGAGTTGATCTCTGAAATCAGACGAATGTCCGTCTGTCGGATGGAATCGATTTTTCCACGGGTGCGAATTTTCTAAGAGGGCTCTAGTTGGTTAAAGACATAAAAATTCATCGAAATATTGAAAATTTCTACAAAAATATTTAAAACGTACAAAATAAATTGCAGGCTTCGAAATAAAATTGTTAAAAATAAAATATTCATCTAAAAAACGCAGAGAAATATCACAAAGTTAAATCAATTGTAAATTATTTTATTCACGTGACATCGTATTATAATTATGTGCTTCTCAAAAGTACGCTGCCGAGATTACACACGAGTTGATTTCCGCGAATCAATTTTGTCCGCTACAGAGGACGATATTGCATTACAATTGCTGATAATTTATACAAGGCCAAAATGCCTCGAGCGAGGAATTTAAATTTACGAATTAGAGAAATTTTGCCGGAATGCATAACGATGATTATACAATCGTCCCTTGCACGAGTCGTCTAAAACTCGAGGCCACGCACACGTAATACATCTCGTCTATGGAATACGAAAAAAGAATTGGAACACGAGAATTCTCTTCACGTATAACACATAAATTCCTTGATCGCTATGCGCTTTATCCATTTACACACGGAAAAAAGATATAATCGTTATACCACACAGGATTA
>NW_020210880.1:0-1056 GCF_003070985.1 Temnothorax curvispinosus | reverse complement strand
CTATAGCCACTAGCGTATAATTTGTCCGCCGACATTACTAATTTCTTCTGCAGCAACACATAAAATGTTGAACAGTTTAGTTTTCTCGAATGGTTGTAATAACGTCTGTATGTCCTTGCATTATTAATTCGTTAATGTATTGCTCACATTCTCATATTATTAACAAAATTTTGAAAAAAATTATAATATTTTTAATAACATTTTTAATAAAATTTAAAACTATTAATTTAGAAATTATATCTTCTGATCAAAAACGTTGGTCGAAATTAATAATGTCTCGATGATTGATCCGAAAAAGTGCTGTGTGAATCCGACAAAGCGAGTTGGCTCACGATTTTTTCAATGTTCATATCGGTAAAGACGTTATATATTGCCAGTTACTGTCGATTTAAGCTGCTTTAACTGTTATTCTATTCACTGGCGAAATAAATTTATTATTCTGATTTTTAATAATATAAGAGAAATAAGACCGTTTTATGTGTGACCGTTATACAATCAATCAATATTAAATAAGCCGTGTACGATCCGAGCTTGGATCTGAATAGCCTAATAATATTTTTTATGTATAATTACACGTATATTTTTTCCAATCTTAATAAATTGCGCGCTGACTAACTTGTCAAACTTACAACACAGCTCCTGTTGGAGTAGTAAATTCTTTACTATTATTTAAATCGATTTAATTAGAGAGGTGTGAGGGGATTTTATTAATCCAATAGGAGCTGTGTTGTAAGTCTGACAAGTTAATCGGCGCGTATTATAGTTAATTAAAGTTGGAAAAAATATGTAAATATAGTATATAAAAAATATTATTAGGCTACTATAAAATCTAAGCTCAGATCGTAAATGGTTTATTTAATATTGATTAATAATATTTTTGATAAAAAAGCCGCCTAGAACCTAGAATGGAAATATTTGTTTAGTTCTAGTTCAGACTATAGCCACATATACTTCTTCTGAATAAGAAAATTTTAGCTTTTTGCGTTTCAGATACCTAGAACAGCTAGAATTATTTACACCGTCTGTCATTTATGGTGACCAGGATATAACAGAAAA
>NW_020210879.1:0-19081 GCF_003070985.1 Temnothorax curvispinosus | reverse complement strand
AAATAATTTATTTCCAATATGCGCTTAGGGGCGATAAATATAAGGGTAGAACGGCCGCGCGGGGAAAGAGCACGAGCATGGAACTAGATTACGCGGTGGCCAGCCGACCTGTCGTTAACGTTGGTGATTCATGATATTAGACGAGCGCTGAAAGGATAACGCTCTCCACGCACGCTGACAGTATCTCGTGAATTTATGACTCGCGCACTTTATGATAAGGATGCGCGTGCGTCCTTTATCTTTATGACGAGGTACAGGTTAACGCGTACTTTAAGATGCATTCGCGTGCACCGTATAATTTTTTAACTACACCAAGGTAGAATTTTCTAACTACTCCGATTATCCGATTAATGAAATGTCATGTTTGGATACTCAGAGGATTAAAGTGAGGAAAAATTTAAGTAACAAGTAGCACACACATAATAACGGATAACAATAATAATTAACTTATACTTATAATGCAGAATAATTTCAATAAAATGGAGCGAAATATATGACGATACGAATTAGGAATTAGAATTGAATGAAAATTTATGTAAATTTAATTGTTTTCAAATTAAATTTAATCTAACAATAAGAATAATTATAAATTAATAATTTACGAAATAAGAACTTTGCAAACTATTGCATTTTTGTTGATTTCTTTTGTAGAAATGTGTTTAATTCAATTTCCAATTGTTATTTCAAGTTGACAATGTCTCCTCGAATATGCAAGATTTGTGCACAGTTGTTACATTGTTTCTTATTGCTCATCCGGAAGCGTAGAAAATGGGTTTGAGATGCGATCGGAGTATGCGGTCGACTAGAAATTGAATTACTTTCGCTGCTATTGTGAATTCTTTATTTCCGCTATACGGTTTACAGTTTGTGACCGTCAGCTTTTGACATTGCAGAGAAACGGATAGAATGTTTTTATCTTTGCATCGATATTATTCGAATTCGATCGGTATTATACACGTATACGCGTATAATTCCTCCATCTGTACATGTTAATTACATTGCCTTTGGACATTTGTTTAGTTTTTATTTTATTCTGAGGTATCTCTCCTATATTATATTAAAATAATAATAAATCGATACTTTTTAATTTTAATCTGCACTGCTGATGAGTGTCCTGCAGGTGTGAACTTTTTAAGAGTATAACATATTGACTTACGAAATTGTGCTATTTGTATCAAATGGTTCAATAATTAGATATTAAGTTTTTGACATTTTTGTTTACAGTAAAGCATTTTAAAAACCCATTGCTTAACGAATATTATAATACATATATTTAATTATCTCAAATATTTTTATGTAATTTTGTAAGAAGAAGAATTTACTTACTGTTGTACGTGCGAGTGTTGTATTTCGAACGCTTGCTATTAATAAAGATTTTACAATTAGGTAAAGGTTCTTCACGAGGAATTTCGCAAGGACGCGTCGAGAGATTCGCGTATTATAAAGATAAAAATCTATCCGTAGATAGTCATCACGTGCGCATTATGAAGAGGATTTAATATTCACAAAAAAACGTGAAATGACATCATGCTTAACGATGACAGTTGTATTGACAATTCCGAGGTCATTTGTTTCAGCAACTACTTTTCTAAATATTATAACAAATATTACAACTGGTTAATTTCCTCGCATGCAAGTATCGTAATTACGAATTATGAAAAAAATTTCTAGATCAAATTGTCCTCTTAGATACGTCGAATAAAAGAAAATATGAGAGAAAGGCACTGCAAGGTGAAATTTTTGCAAAATACGAACGTCGGGCTGCGGTTGCGATCGATTCGTGCGGATAAACAATCAGAGGCACAATCACGGCATGATCGACAAGTCGCGCAAAATTGCGCGATTAATGACGATGGTGAATCGGTCGAATTAACGGTAATGATAAACGGTAATGATTAGCTAAACGATGAATGTTGGAGAATCAGATCAAAGAGGGCTATAAATCAGGATCAATTTCTGACGGCAATCATAAAATCGTTCTAGGCCGCGACTAAATGATAGTTGTTTGACAATCAGGAATGTGCCAGTGTTTCTATTCGAGCTACTTTCGCCAGATGTCAATTCTAACATGTATATATTCATATTCAAAGACTGATTGTGAATATGAAAACGGGATAATTTAATTTAATAATCTGACTTTTGAAACAATAATTTTGAAATAATTGAAAGTTATTTTGTTTTCTATCTTTAATTGCCTTTGTTTTCATTCCAAGAGTCTTTAATCTTATTTCCACATATATAACTTGCTTATATTATTACAATCATTCAAGATTTTAATATTACACATTTTCGAACAAAAGCATGACTTTCACGATATTTTATACTAGATCAACACAGAAATAATAATATACATATCTTTATTTATCTTCAATGTTAAAATTAACGTTAATTATGCAAATTATTTATAGCAATGTAGAATCAATATTAATCATTATACTACAGTTTTGCAATAGAAACATGTTACATAAAAAATTTTTCTCTAGATTAATTTAGGTATATAAAAAATTGCGCTATTAATTTAATCATTAGATTTTGAAATATTATTATAATTGAACTTGAGCAAACAATCTGTAGAACATGAATTACGCAAGCCATCAAACGCAAGCAATTAATTAACATCTAATGTAATCTCATAGTTACTTTTCCATAAGACAACACTTTATAATGCCACATAAAAAAATGAGAACTTATTTTAAAGACTTATTGTCCTCTTAAAATAGATTCACCGATTTATACATGAAATAGAATACATAATAAATACATATGACATATCTTTTTGATATGGAAGCGTAATAAGCGTGATTGAGTGACACATATTCCAATTTTAAATTATTCTACAAATTACGTACAATATATCTAAATGTAGATATCTTCAGTTATCAAACAATTAGTCAAGGATACTATCGCTTTTGTTAAATGTTAAAATTATTTGCACCATTAGCGAAGATTGTGTTTCTAAGTGCATGTTTTTCACGACACGACTGCATGCACGCGTGAGAAAATCCGATCTACATTTAGTCGCTATAGTCGCTACATTCATGATTCTTCAATCGTAAAGTTGTTTGTAGCGTAAGACTTTCGCGTTCCTTACACCGTGGAAAAGTATCCTACTTTTACACGCGCCTCCGCTTTTATACCATATACTCAATTTAAACTTCAGTGTCTATTGTATTCTTAATTAAACTTCCGCATCGCGATCTATTATTTAATCGTCATGTAATATCATTGGATAGAATTTACTCGAAAACATAAATGTTAGAAAAGATAAGTAAATTCGTGTGCAAAAGCGATATTGCCTCTCTTTGCGCGCGATATCGCTTTTGCATGCATTACCTATGTTGTTATCGATATGTTGCATATTGCATATTTCATCGGTACTTCAGCTTGCGTAAATGCTGTGCTCCAAACAAAGCATTATTGTTGCATCTCGTAACATGATAGTCGTGTCCTGTGTGTCAGTTATAATATTTCGGAAGTGTTATCATAGAATATATGTATGCACAATAACAAGTGTTAATTTACAGGAGATATTTCCTAATTTATTTTCTGTTTTATTTTATAACAGACTTGAGATTTATATATTTACCCATTTTTTTCATTAGCAATAGGACAGAGGATAATACAGATCAAACAATGAACATATATAATGTTTTAATTTCTTGGCATTCTTAAAATTTATTGTTTACTTTTATAAATTCTCAATTGCTTATGCTATTTTAATAATACTTTCTCGTGGCTCTTTTCGCATATCAAAGCATCTTTCTCAGATGGATTACGGCATCATCAACGGCGTCAACGAACGGGGTCTTCAAGACGATTGTAACAGTTGGAGCGCGAATAATCACGTATCCTGCTCACTCTGGTTGTTGATATTTTGCAATATAAAACTATTATTAGATCAATACAATAAGTATAAGAGAGAATTTATTTGCTGACGAATGATTACTGAAACCGTGTTATATATACATTGTATATAAAACATGTATATACTTTCTTTCGTTCTCGCTTAGGTAATCGTATGACATATTTATCAATGTATTATCTAATCTTCTACCTACATTGCAAAGTATAATAATACTTTTATATTATAATACAAAGCACAATTATTTAATTTAAATTATTTAATTTAATAGATAATATGCAAAGTGTGGATAATCTGTCACAATCTAATGATCTAAAAAATAATGACTTTTACTTTTAAATTTAAATTAATAGAAAGATTGAGCTGATACATTTTATGGAATATTGTACTGGCAGTTGATGCCAAAGAGAAAATATCCAGCGGTGCTGATATTGATGCTAATATTGAGGAAATCCCTTGAAACAATTATTGTCTGTAATGATGATCGTGACAGCCATGTCCCAGTTGCAGGCTTCGCTTACGGCTTACGGACCACGTGCACTCTATTGTTCCTTTTGTTGAGAAGACTCTACCTAAGATATATCCTGTCATTTTTCTTTAATGAAGATCCATCAGCCGCGCGATTGAAAATCTGACATGCAAATGCAATTTTACATGTAAAATCTCGCTTTATTGCAACAATTTTTATTATATTAATAATAAAAAGTTATTGGAGCGTTCCTCAATTATCTGACTCTTTAATAACGTATAACATTCTAGAGATTAACTAAAGTAAAAAATCCTACGAAATATTCAAGTCTCGATCGTTAAAGTTAGTGCCTGATAATGCGCGAAATATAAACAATACTTTAATTACCTAGATTAATAGTTATTTTATATTAATGTAGCTTTTATTTATCAGATTTATGTAGAGTACATATTAAAAAGTTAAGTTGTTACTTCTACAAATAGCTAACTGTTATCTACATCAGTAATGGCAAAGTTCATACTAACAGATGGCTTTTTATATTTCATGTCCATTATATATCTTATCTTATTTTTTACTTGATGTAAAATTCATTCGTGAATTTCCTTCCTTTTTCATTTAAATTAAATATTTTATATATAATGTTTTATGAAATCTTCTTCTAATATATGAAATAGTAAAAAAAGACGTCTATTTTTTACGATAGTTTGATGACTTTGATATGGTAGAGATATTAATATAAATTTTTATTTTATTTTTTTTCTCTATGTGTATTTGTAACTTTAAATACGTATTAACATATGTTGTACATATTGGTACAGACATGTCGGTCTGTCGATATTACGATTTGTTCCATTTACCTTATAGATTACAAGATACATTTCACTATCCTAAACAAAGAGTTATCGCAAGATTATTTTATCACAAGAAAGAGATTCCATTATGAACTTTGTTATTAAATCTGTTATTTAACCATACAAAAATTGATTTATTGTAGACGACAGATGATGTCATATTGAATGATATATGGTTTTACGAGAGCGAAAGATTAATCACGCGGATTTTGTTGGACGAGTAAATCGTTTCGATCAAACTTTCATTCGACGATTTCAGTTCAGGATACATTTGGTCGATCGAGATCACGCGATTTGTTCACGCGGCCAATAGATGATGCTTCATTCTTTAAATTCATAGTTGAGAAAGTTGCCGGGATCATGATTTTCTGTGTTAGCGTTGTGTAGGCCTCATTGGGATCCTTTTACTCTCTCGTACCATATATATATCTCATAACTCTTCTTATACATTCACAAGGATTAAACGTCTTCGAAACGAGCCGATTTCGCATCCGCAACGTGATAATTTTTCGGTGCAATTGAATAGTTAATTACTGTTCGATTTTCTGATGGCGTGCCAACAATTTCGAAGATAAAATTCCAATGAGCCGTTTAAAATTTCTCCCTGTGAGTTTCCGACAAGGTTTAGAATTTATTATTCTTTGTCTATTCTAACGAAATTAAATTTAACTTATTTAATAATTACAGAACTTACTATTTTTTAAACTTATCGCTTCTCTGATATTTTGTACTTTTGCATGTAATTATTTTTTTACTACTTGAAAAATGTAATAATATATAAGTATATAACAATAAGAATATAAAAATTGCTAATATATTTAACATGAAAATATTTATGGAAAAATTTTCATATATATATATATATATATATATATATAATATATATATATATACAAAATGTACTTATTTATTAGAATTATTATTTAATTATTAACTTTACTATGATTTCATAGTAAAACGTTGGAAAGAATAATTTAGAATTAAGAGAATAATTTTTGAAAATTCAGGGTTTTCAAGAGCTGAGAGAAAGAACATCTGCAGGTTCGGAAGAAAGAAAAGTTCTGAGAATTTGTTTTGGCTAGTTATTTCATCCGGCTATAATAGTACCTAGATAACGACTCTCAAAGAATTTCCTTAATCATTCAGACCTGATATCTCGCAAGAATTGATTAAATAGGATAGGAATAAGAAATGAGAATCTCAAATAAAAAAATATTGACTCTCCAATTAAGTTTCGCGAATAAAATAGATGACATATAGAGCTGTAGTATTAAAAGATACAAAGCTAGAGAGATCGATAAAAGTTTTAATATAACATTCGTATTCATTTATCATCGTCACGACTCGTCGCCCTATGAAGGACTGGAAGTCACACATACACAGGCAAGTTGTCTGCCTGCCATGACAAAGACGTTGCCTCTTCTTCAATGTAGACGCTGCTCTCTTGCAACTTCCTATATGTTCCCTAATACCCTTGGGTCCCGGAGGAATCTCCCTTCCCTTCATCGGAGTCATGTAAGTTGACCAATCGACCACTTCTCTCTCTCTCTCTCGCTCTCTCGCTCTCTTCGAGCTCCCCTCTTGATCCTCGAACGGCCCCCTAGTCGAAGACTTCGTCTGGCGTCTGGCGGCAGTTCGGAGCGAGACGCCGACACGACGTACGACGAGTATTTTCGTTTCGAACTTATCGAGCTCCGGAATGCAATTTAATTTTTGTTATCGTGTTACTCGTTGTATATAGACAGTTTTATAGACCAAATTTTATATAAAATGTGTCTCTTGAAATAAATCATTATCATGGTTTGGAGAACATAACGAGAACGTGCCGGCTGCTGATGTAGAAGTGCGCGTAACAGGTCTTTGCATATCCTGTCGAGTGGCGACCGGCGACCGGCGACCGGCGATCGGCGATCGGCGACCGGCGACCGGTGACCGGCCTCCAAAAACGGCTTTTAAATGTCCGGCTTGATGAAGTTGACCGGAACGCACCAAGGCAGAAAAAGATCGGTGAATCCAAAAACTTGATTCGGCTTGTATTCGGCTTAAAACTGTCGAGTTATACCATCGTCATCATGCATCGTCGTCATCTAATTCACGACGAACAAGTGACAGTGATTGAAAATTTGCGCGTGCTCGCGAACGATCTAATACGAAAAGAATCACGAGAATTATAAGATCCAAGCTACATCGGAGCTTGCTTCCAGCTCCGTTCTTCCCATTCAGGCACGTCGCATTCATCCGGTGCGCGGCACAGCGCGGGGCAGCGCGGCGCGGGAGCAACAGCAGCCAATACGCACGCATACCTATATATATGCGAACAATTGGAAGAAGAAAGCGCGTCCGGTTCGCGTTTTGTCCCTTAACGTGTGTTGTTTCCTTCGGAATATCCAGCTCCAGCTAGAAGAAGAAAAAATAGTGATACCACATAGTGATCGCCGATCATTAGCGTTCTTCCTGACTCCGAGGTGGAGCAGCCACGAAAATAAGAACGAGAAGGGATTACGAAATGCCGTGATGTCGTGTGCCAATGGGAGAGGAATGCCGATGCCGGCGCGTTGACGCGGATCTGTTCCTCTTCCCCTGGTGGAGGTCGTCTTCGAGTGTCGCGGGATGCAACCCGGGCACCGGGACGTCATCCGGACGAGTTCGAACGGTTGGCGATCGACCAGGCTGTTCTGACGATCACCACGATCACTCGTCTCTCCGCGATTCGTTTCTCCGAATCTCCGTATCTCCGTATTTCTCGTAAGTATAGAAACAGTTAATGGAAACAGCTATAAGGATCGCCAGGTTCCGGATCTGTAGGTTCTCAAATCCGAATCGATTTGATACCGAAGTAATATTACGTTGGAGAGAGTAACACTATTAAAGTTTTTATTTCACATAGTTGCAAAGCGCTTGGTATAACGGTACTAGAATCCGCTGATAGGTATAGGAGTGTATTACTTTTTGATGTGCTCATATAAAAGTTTCAAGTTTCGCTAAGTTTCTTAATACCATTCGCGATATAGCAATACTCGATAGGATCCCATTTCTACTCCCATTCCTTCGAGGAATGCGTTCTTTTCTCGACGATCAGATCTGTTGTCGACGAATAATTGAGAGTTTTAAAAGAAAATTAATTAAAAACCTTCTTTAAAAGGAGAGATATAAACTTATGTAACGCATTTAATAAAGATAAATATAAACTTAAAACTAGTTCATAAAACAGGAATTAGAAATGCATATACGATCTATTCACTCCAAGAACTCTGTGACTGGTAGCCGCGAGATTGACGAAATTTTCGTGACGCAATTAAGTATCGATCGTTCTGACGGTTTCGTGAACGAAGTGATTGCCTGAAGGAATTACCGTTAAAGCGATCGTGACCTCGATCTACCTTTGGTGGATTCTGTATACAGTAGATCCGCATATTTCTGCGAGCGTACCTAAATAATTTGACTGGATTTGCTGCTCGTTCGGTTCGGAATTAATAATAATAATATAAATAAAGATAAAATTTTTATCTTGATTGATAATTAAGTCACACTTATCGATCGTCTTTACCATTCAAAAATAATAAGATGCACGCGATCACGAAGGACATCGATCGTCCTTGACATTTTTTTCTCTTGGAGAAATCAGGAACTGTATACACGCATCGTAGGTATGTCCGTGCACCGGTGGCGGTGCATAGAATTTCGTCGAATACCGTTGATCGCGGCCGCACGCTACAAATTATGAAAGTGTGCGAAAGCCTAGAGAAGAGCTAAATACGCTCGGCTCTCGTTCCATCGACGAATATCACATGATTGTACGCTTTAATGACCCAATTCAATCGGTTTTAATGACGTCAATCAAAAAAACCAGCCAAGGATTCAATTTCCGTTATCGACGAATAATGAGAACGCGCGATAAATGCATACCGAGTAAACCAGCATTTTACCATGTTAATCGACAGATTTTATAACGAACGGCCTTGATATTTCTTTAACGAGTCGTTAGTCATTGATGACGGAGGAGGTTTTCATTTGATCGTCACATTTTTGTCATTTTCTTAACATTGTAATTTGTAACATAGTTCCATCATTTTTAAATTTTCGTGACTTAATTCGAGACTTGCTTAGCAATCCGTCGTCAGTCGAATCACATTTAATTAATCGTCATTTGTTCCGCTACTTTTAATTCGTGGAAGTCAAGTAATTAATTCAACTGTCGAAGGACAAGCGCGATCTTCGCGCGCCAGATTGCCGTTCTTATGTATAATTACGCTAGATAGATGCGAACAAAGGAAATATACAAGTTGATATAACAAAAATATAAAGTATTATAATATGCGTTATAGCGCAAGCGAGATGTGTGATCTGTCGAGGAAATTATAATAATATACTATACCTGATATTCGTAAGTTTCAACGCAAACACTCGCATGCCGTAATACTCTTCGTTGTAAATGTTCATCATTAATATCATATGGTCATTATTATCGGTTGGACAGTTTATATTAAGAATATTAAAGAATTGTGATATGTAAAGTGTAAAGAAGTATTTCATATTTCTAAAACATAAAACGCTCTATTATAGACCATAATTTTGCATTCAAGTAAACAAGTTGCCAATCACTTCTGATCCTAAAAATAACTGTGCTTCATGCAAATTTCCATAGTAATTTTATTAAAATATTTCTGAAAGAGGATTCTAAAATAGAGCTGCGTAATTACACGGAACCTTTCATAAATTCGTTTAGTTAACATTTGCAAATTAAGAGGCTCTTTTCTTTTTTAAATAGCTTTATTAGTATTCATTAGTATTCGATATTTACTTTACGATTTATGATATGCGCGGTATGAAAGGTCACTGTCACCTTTTAATTCATGAAGGCTAACTAGTTTAACTTATTAGAATTTATTAAAAATATGCGATGATAATTAAGGTCATTGCATTATCTTCTTGAATAAGAATGTACAGATGTGACAGATTGATAAATGCATATCACGACATATCGCGATCATGGATTATGTGCACGATTTCTATAGAGATGATAAAGTATAATCTTTGCTTATGGAGAGAATGACGTGTGTAAAGACCAATATGCGCGACTATAAGCTTGACCCCCGGTTCTCCTCTCGGTAACGGTTGTACGATCCAAGTATCACAACCTGACATCCCTGATAAAGTCGGTCGTAGCGCAACAGGCGTCACGTAATGTTGCACGTTGCGTCTCCACGTACATCAATGTCGAATAACACGACAGAATCTCCGAAGTGTAATTATATATAAATTAATTTTTCACGTCTACAATTATATCGGCAGCGATATCATTTTGGATCCTCTCAAAGATGTCACGATTTATGAGAAATCATACATCTTTTTGTCCTTTCTTAAAATTCTATCGTAAAATTTATATAAAAATCAACCAAGATTTAGACTTTATATAGATGACCTAAACGTGTCGTGGCGACACTGGCGATGCGACGTGGTAGCGACCGAGCGACGTTATACAAAAAATAAATGCGCTAATATAAATATTAATTAATGTTAGGAATATATATAAACAAAGATATTTGAAGCATTCTCGGCGGGAAAAGACAGCTGTCGAGAGAGATATTTTTTGAATCTCACGCGTCTCACGCGCGCGTTACACGCGTGCAGTTACCGGAATGGGAAAAAAAATGATCGCTCGATCGCCGTCTGTCTCGCGCCTTTCGTCGCAAACGATCAGATAAAAGCCGAGTGGCACCCATGTCGGTCGAATCAAAATTGCATCCACACGAGAGAAGGATCGTGTGCAGTTATCCCTCGACGAGATGCGACGAGATGATGACGTGCGTGCGGCCGGCAATTTAAAGTGCCATTTGCTTCCTGTGGTAGGGAACAACGGCCTCGTTTCGACATTCAATGCAGTGCCGTTAAGTATTTACGTATAACAGGCTTAATTGCCACGGTATAATACGAAAAGTGATTCATTAAACTACACGTTTAGTATATGCGCGAACACATGGTCGGCAAGAAGGAGAGAAAAAGCAAGAAAAGAAAGAGAGCGATACGAGCTAAAAATAGTGAGTCTTATCGAAGCGTGACGTTCTCCAGGGCGCGGTTGAGGCGAATTTTAAAGAGATTGAAAAATGAGAAATTGGAAAATAAATAAAAAAAACCTATAACTGATGAAGGACAAAAATACACATGACAAAGAATAAAAGAAGCGAAGCATAAAGATATACGCATAAAGATAACAACGTAATTTCTTTTTTAATTAATTTTTTAAAAACATAATTGATTAAAATTATCTAATATATATCTATAACGTGGAACGTTCTATAAGTTATCGCGCCACATTATAAATGATACCAGGCGATGGAATTCGTTTTTGTTCTGTTCGAAAAGTGAAGGAGGGACCAGAGAGACGAACCAAGTATTCGATAGAGACGAAAGACTTGAAACGCGAGTTTTATAGCTACACTTGTACGCGAAAGCTGCCATGATGCTGCAGAAAATCCGGATCACAACATACGCTTTCCAATTATATGTGTAATGACAAAGTCAGGCATGTATGAGTATTCTTACGGAATAACAAATAAACTACTCTACGAGTAATTATTTGCTATGGTATTGAAATTTGGTGAAGAAATATTCATACAATCGAAGTCAATATACTCGAATCATCTCGAATATATTAACATCATTCGGTTGCAACAAACGTATCGATATGCTTACGTCTGCTCGTTGTGAAATGATACCGATTCATATCGTCGAAGTCATTGGGGAAAGAAACGATTCTGATTAAACTTAAGTATATGTTATACTTTTAAAGTTCCGATATATACTTGCTCACGTTACTTGCTCTTCAGTTTCAATATTGATTTATTAAGTTAAGTTGAATTTAACTATTTGTAAGA
The DNA here is from genome assembly GCF_003070985.1 of Temnothorax curvispinosus. NCBI lineage: Eukaryota > Metazoa > Arthropoda > Insecta > Hymenoptera > Formicidae > Temnothorax > Temnothorax curvispinosus. The sequence goes on along the minus strand of NW_020210879.1, from coordinate 7,024 downwards.
ATTATATAAGATTGATTTTCATAAATCGTAATAAAAATATATTCAAACGTTTTCTTGTAAAGTGATTATTAATTAGATATTAATTATCAATTACAAATTATCAATGATATTATCTGATTTTTCTCGGAGATATTTATATTAATTACGAATGTTGTTACATGTTTTAAAAATATATAAAGTAACATATTCATACTATAATACTTTCAGAAAATATCTATATCTACATATATTATTTGTAAGTACTATTAATTATTTAATTATTGTGGTATTGTATTAATTCTATTCCAAAGAAATCATTATCATCGAATCAGTCATAATTCAAGCACATTTGTGTCGTGACAATACGTATAGGTAATTACGAGTGTCAATTAATCGGCGTATTTAGTTATCTATTTCGTATCTGCTATTATACCAAGTAACACATGGTGCCATACTGTAAATTGTCATCGTGTAAATTGTAAAACATAAATGAGCCTTGGAACCGTGTGGCACCGCCGAGCGTGCTGCGTTGAATCAAAAGAGTTCACGCCGTGCTTGATACATGCGGCACGTGTGTGTGTGTGTGTGTGTGTGTGTGTGTGTGTGTGTGTGTGTGTTGTGTACGACCAATTGCAGACGATATTGCACGACAGAATGCTATCTCGCTCTCGAATCGCGAAGATCGACGATGGGACGAGGCTGGTGAAATCGCCTGTTATAGTTATAGAGCGTCCCCGCGCGCCGTTCTATTCGCGCCACGATCTATCCTTTTCTGTACCCCCCCCTTTTTCTCTTTCCTTCTCCCTTCATACAATTAGGGTTAATTAGCACGCGTAAGCGAGAAATCGCAATTGGAGCAGGCGAACGTACGACGAGCCAGCAGTAGCAGCAGTAACAGCAGTAACAGCATCACTCGCTCTCTCTACTCGACTTTCCACAAAATCGTCCTCGCTGGACTACGCGCATATGTCGTCATTCCTCCTCTCTTTCTCTCGAGCGACCATTGAAACCGGTCTAATTTCGATGATTTCAATTCTTGAGGCTACATATATGGAAGAACGAAGCTGTTGCGATATAACGAAAATTTGCGGTATAGCGTAATAAAAGAATGCAAGTGTCATTTGTGACATTAATTATCACGCATGACAACAAACGTGAGGAGTAGCTTTTTTCTACTTTTTCCGGGAAAATAAATGAATATTATGAAATTTGTTCTGTATAAAAATTGTGGTTATTCTTTTTAATAGAAACGTAAGTTGAAATTTTTGCTTATAAGCAATTTATTAACAGAACTTATTATTATATGTCAATAATCTTAAGTCGTTTTTATGTGTCTGGTCATATCGAAGCTTGAATTTATCGAAAGTATGCCGTGGCTATTATTGAATATAGTCTCGGTACCTTCATTCTAAAGCTATCAACGGTTATATTGTCAATTTAAATCATACTGGCGATTTCGTGCGGGATAACTGACGTGTAGGACTTGTTTATAACTTCTTTAACACTTTCCATCTTTCTTTGTAGCGGTTAGCAATGAAAGAAGAAATCGCGGAGGTGCAACGGAATTACATAAGACGCGGAATGCAGATGCACAATGCATCTTGCACGAGCATGCGTAATAAATCTTAACTTCATGATCCCAAAATATCTTTTTATTATAATTTTATTAGATGAGATACGAATGTATCTTAATACATTCGGAATATTATACTTTTCGTAATAATTTCAAAAATTTGCGTTACCACCTGCATATCGTTACCATATGACGACTGCGAAAATAGTATCTGGTTAATTCAGTTGCGTAAAGGTAGTTAAAATCCGAACGAATTAAATCCGGCGGATTAATATTTTCTGCAAAAGTTATAAAATCATTTAGAATCTCGCGTCATCAGCCACGAGAGATACAGCCATTGTGACTCAGCTACCATATATCTCGTGTACGCAACATTGACGAATAATTTATCGGCGACTGACGCAAGGATAGAGGATTATCGACGAAGAGGTGTACGCACATGCGAAAGATATCGCCGTGTAAGAAACGTTTAAAAGCGGGATAAACAGATTTTTTTCTTTTTTGCGAAGAACGAGGAAGGCGAGAGTTCGCGGATATTTTTCGATCGAGGACCTTGAAATGTAATCACGATTGCGACAAGAATGCACAATTATTTAGCGACGTTGTGATTATATTAACGTGTGATTAAACGCATGAAAGAATTATTTTCCAATAAGATTTTATCGGTGGTCTTGAGCTCGCGCGCAGATATACAGGTACAATACATACATGAGCGTGTTATCGTGTATGCACATTTGCAGTATTGGTCAGAAGGCGACGGATGTGGTTGCTTCGATAGAGAAATATATGATAGAGAAATAGGCTGCTATATATATATATATATATTCACTCTTTGCATTTTGCGTAAATATATGCCGTTTAACCTTCTTCTTCTAGTGAGAGCTGTATTAAAGAGATTTAGAGAGATTTTAATATTAAACGTCAGAGTTAATTATCGCGGTTAATAATTAATACTGGCTAATGGCTAATATTGTTAATTTTACCTCAAATTTTATCGTCCTTACACTTCCTTCTTACTAGAAAAAAATAAAAATTACTGCTAGCAATAAAAAGATTATAGAGATAAAAAGCAGTGTTGCAAGCAAGATTAGAGAATTTCCCTCAATTTCAGAATTTCCGCTTGCTGGGACGAGGAGCCAATATTTGCTTATCTTCTCTGTCGAATGGAGATTCCGGAGAGAAGTGAGTTAAACTTTGCGTGCTCACATTTTCGGCTCGTTATTAACCTGCTTTCTCTTAAACGCTGATGGCCGTGTCGCGTCGTCGCCTGTAAATTCTATCGCTGTCAGCGTTGACCGTAAATAAATGTTAAACTTTTTCTTAGGAATATCTTATCTTATCCCTTCTAAGCTTGGCTAAGCCAGCTTCAAGCATTCGCGTCGTCTATAACATCAATTTATTTCATATTTAGTTATTGCAAATGATAATGATAATGATTCGTTTATTTAGCATCGTCCGTGATTTTGGAGCGGAATAATAAATGTAGGAAGTACATTCAAACATTTTCAATATTTTTTTATTAATATATTAGAATTTTAATTTTAAACGATGGTAAAAATTCTGTATTAGTTAAAACGACGTAAGTATGAAAATTATCTGTCAATTATCAAATCTTGATCAGTATATAAAGAATCGACATCTGTGTGAAAAGTAATTTATTCAAACATTGCTGAAAGAATAATTTAGACCTACTTACAAGAGAAAAATTTTCGAAAAAATTCTCAAATTTCTTTTTTGATGAACACAGAACTCAACATAATGGAAGGGCTGTATTGAACGATGACGATTGAGTCGATATGAACGCGTTCGTTCCGCGCAATTTGCGTTCTGGCCGGCCGCGGCCGCTGCGTCGGTCCGCTGTTGCTAATTACGAACGGAACGATAAGAACGGGGCCTGAATTAAACGGGAACGAGGTAGCATCGCGCTCGCACGTACGCGAGTTACACTTTCGCATGCAATTGCTACTCCGCGCCGACTCGATTTATCGAGCTTAGCGTGTGACGGTAAATTAAACAAATTATCGTTAATTTGTGATCCCTCGAATGGACAATCGCTTAGTTTAGCAAATGAGATTCAGAATAAGTAGGTACTTCTCGGTAAAAATTGTCAAAATTATTGCAGTAGGTCAAGGTGAAAATGTGAAAATTTCAGCGAGAATGCCCCATATGTATTTTGTTCATGCTCTAAGTAATTTAACGTGTAAGTTATGAAATTTTTTGGAATAAACCCAAATTTTTATTTAATGATTATTTTGATTAGAGATCTTTTTTTAGAACATGTTTTTTTCACTATATCAATGTTTTCAGTTATCAATGTTATTCGGTTTATCAATGTTTCTTTTACATTGGAAAGGAAAGACTAAAGAGAAATCGTGTATACCTTTTCGTCCAAAATATCTCTATATGTAGAAATTTGTTGGAATTTTAATTAACATATATGTGGACAAAATATGTAGATATCAGGAAGGAATAATAACGTTTCATAAATATATATAAACAAATACTAGAAGCAACAAATCAAACGTGGCAGAAGTAAAGTCTTGATGGAAAATCCTAGGTTGCGGTCAAACTTGATCCTGAGAGTCCGCCATTATCGCGCTTAGATTTAGAAAGAGAGGAAAGGAAGAGACTAGACGTCGTCGAGGGGAAACATCGTCGGGCAAAAGGCTCGAGGTGGTCAGGAAGGGAGGAGGTTAGTTGGAGCGAGGTGCAAAAGGTGAAAAACAGTTTGCCATCAGCATAACCGGTTCCACGTATCTCCGAGCGGGTCTCGCGCTCCTCTCTCTCTCTCTCTCTTTCTCTGTCTCTCTCTCGTTCTCTCTCGTTCTCCGGAGACTCGCCCGATCCGGCCAACGGGGTTTCGTCCGCAGGGTCGCTCGCTTTCTTGATGATAGTCGAGTACTGGCTACCGGTAGCGGGTGTTTTTATACAGTTAAAGACATTATCTCGTCTCTTGCCCTAAATTCTGTTGACTAGTCATGGGTCATTTCGCAGCTTTCATCTTCTTCACTCTAAACTCACGAATAAATCATCACATTCGCTTTACTTCATCTTCTCGAAAGCAATGACTTTTCAACGTTGTAACAAAAAAAATGCTTTCCCGATGGTTTAATTAAATAAAATTCCATGTGGATTCTATATTTTAATTTGAATTGTTATCCATTTAGTTACGCTTCTATACATATATATTACAGACCTTATATTTATTTATAATAACCTATTATATTCGCAATTTTTATTTTCAAAAATAAAAAATAATACAAACTAAAACTTGATAAATTTATAGCGAAATTAATTGCTTGTGTAAATAAATCTATCAGTATCTTCAAAATCTCAATAAGGGCGGAATAAATACTTGTTGTTCAAACGATAAAATAATTAGTAAAATTCTGTCTCTTTGCACTATATACTTTGACGGTCGTTTTACGGTTCAATCAACACTTTGTGGACAATGAACTTTTCTGTTTCAGATTCGGGTTTCAGAACGAGAAAGAGGATACGGTTAAATAGGACAGGGATTCAGCGTTCCAGCTGAATCGTCCGGGCGGTGATCGGGAAGACGCGTCGGGGGAAGACCAGCAGGATGACAACGATACAGAATTGCGGCGGCAGTTCGTCAAGATGCGCGAAGCGTGCCTTCGTCTTCGTGTTTGCCTGGGGATTGCTGATGATCGCGGCGGTACAGTTCCGTCACTTGGAGAACAGGGCTTTGCGTCAAGATGGTAGTCCTACCGGCGAGGATGGCATCGGTAACCCGGTGGAAGCCGATGGCATCAGCAACGATCGAGGTGCAAGCCAGGGTTTTTCAGGGAGCTTGAGTCTGTCCCGATATCTCTTGCAAAGGTCGTCATTGGGCGATCTTACCAATTCTGGCGGTAATGGCGCCCTGTTGACCACCCTGACTACTCTTAGAAACCGTTTAGAAGCGACGACGAGTCCGTTCGAGCTGGAACCGTTGCTGGATAAGAGACCTGCCAAGACCGAGCAGCAATTGATCGAAGAGATCGCCGAGAGAATACCGAGTCTACCGCTAAGCGATTGGTCGAAAAATAGCAGACTGACAAAACGGGGCAACGAGAGCTGTGCGAAATACCCACAAATCTACGATCTGGAGTTTAACAATATCTATTGGCAAACCCTGCGAACCAGCAACGGCACTTTCCAGTTTTTCGGCGCGTTCTACGACAATCGGAAGTTATCCAAGATCGGGCCGGCGGTGAGGATCGTTGGCATGATCGATCGGATTGAACCGATCGTGAAGACGTATTGTCAGTTATGGTACGAGGGCGAGAGCGAGCCCAAGATCATCGAGACGCTCGAATACAAGTACATTTGGTATCCTAAATGGGGCAATTACAAGCAGGGCATTTATCAGCCATACGTGATAGCATGTAGGGTGCCGCCGCAAGCGTATGGCAAACCACCGTCGTCCGTCTCCATCGTGGAGAAGCGTTGCGACACGGCCACCAACCATCTCCGAGTGATTTATAACAAGCCCGAGCGCAAGAAAGATTTTGCGGTGTGCGTAAAGGGTCTGGACTTTCTGCACGAGGATCTATCGGTCCGACTGGTCGAGTGGATCGAACTCATCAGCCTACTGGGTGCCGACAAGATCTACTTCTACGAGCTGCAGGTGCATCCGAACGTGACCAAGGTGCTGCGGCATTATCAGCGTCTGGGTATAGTGCACGTGACCCCGTTGACCCTGCCGGGCGGACAGCCTAACGTGCCCGCCTTCCAGCACATGTACCTCACGAAGAAGACCAATCACAAGCGGCAGAACGAGCTGATACCCTACAATGATTGTCTGTACAAGCATATGTACGAATACGAGTATATCGCCCTGTTGGACGTCGACGAGGTGATTATGCCCGTCAAGGACGCGACCTGGCAAGAGCTGATGCGTCGGGTGTTGCCCAAGGCCCTGCAAATACGGAACGAGACCCGCGCCTCGTATAACGTCAGAAACGTCTACTTCCTCGACGACCTACTGCACTCTCACGGTTACTTCAAGGACATACCCAAGTAAGTAAGGTTTCCACTTTCACGCCGCGCAAATCGACCGTCCGTGAAGGGAACGCGAAAAGGTGCTGGATGGCTCTCGCACCTCGCGCCGCCGGTTGTCGGCGTATCGTATCACGATTCACGACTCTGTTTTAATTCGTCTAATTGTAAAATCGCGACGGAGGAATAGAAAATTCGATAATCGATTGAATATGTCTATCTTTTTGTGATAATTGCAAGAGGTAAAATATGCAATTCGTGCTGAGGTAAATATGTGTATGTTCTAATTTTCGTTTTAATATTAATATCGCTGAAATAATTAACTTTTAGAATGTGAAAGACTTGGATTGTTATAGTTTTGCTACAAGAAAAAAGTGTTTCCACATTTATCTGAAGTCTATCCATATATATTATATGGACATGTACACACACACACACACACACACACACACACACACACACACACAC
>NW_020210878.1:4594-5060 GCF_003070985.1 Temnothorax curvispinosus | reverse complement strand
AATAAACAATTAATAAAAAAATAATAACAATTAAAGGAAACCGCGTCCCCTCGCAAATACTTGCTAAATTGTTATTGCAAGAACGTGATCCCCTAAAAATTTGGAAAGAATCGTTCTTTGCTATCGGTCGCCACCGAATAAACATTTAATAAAAATTAATAACAATTAAAGGAAACCGCATCCCCTCGCAAATACTTGCTAAATTGTTTTGTTATTGCAAGAACGTGATCCCCTAAAAATTTGAAAAGAATCGTTTTTTGCTATCGGTCGCCACCGAATAAACAATTAATAAAAATTAATAACAATTAAAGGAAACCGCGTCCCCTCGCAAATACTTGCTAAATTGTTTTGTTATTGCAAGAACGTGATCCCCTAAAAATTTGGAAAGAATCGTTCTTTGCTATCGGTCGCCACCGAATAAACAATTAATAAAAATTAATAACAATTAAAGGAAACCGCGTCCCCT
>NW_020210878.1:0-4494 GCF_003070985.1 Temnothorax curvispinosus | reverse complement strand
ATAAACAATTAATAAAAATTAATAACAATTAAAGGAAACCGCGTTCCCTCGCAAATACTTGTTAAATTGTTTTGTTATTGCAAGAACGTGATCCTCTAAAAATTTGGAAAGAATCGTTCTTTGCTATCGGTCGCCACCAAATAAACAATTAATAAAAATTAATAACAATTAAAGGAAACCGCGTCCCCTCGCAAATACTTGTTAAATTGTTTTGTTATTGCAAGAACGTGATCCCCTAAAATTTTGGAAAGAATCGTTTTTTGCTATCGGTTGCCACCGAATAAACAATAAATAAAAATTAATAACAATTAAAGGAAACCGCGTCCCCTCGCAAATATTTGCTAAATTGTTTTGTTATTGCAAGAACGTGATCCCCTAAAAATTTTGAGAGAATCGTTCTTTGCTATTGGTCGCCACCGAATAAACAATTAATAAAAATTAATAACAATTAAAGGAAACCGCGTCCCTTCGCAAATAATTGCTGAATCGTTTTGTTATCGCAAGAGCGTAATTCCCTAAAAATTTGGAGAAAATCGTTCTTTGCTATGTTCTACAATTATTTATCGAATAATCTATAACAATTAAAACATGTTTTTATATCAATCCGATGAAAAAACAGTTTAAATATTGTCAAAAATATTTATATATAGATGTATTTAATCTTCATTAATTAATAATATTTAAGAAAACCCCAGCGGCCGATAATAATTAACCTACGATACGTTCGGACCCCCTGAGGAACCCACATGATATTCGGCTTTGGCCGCGAGACGTTCCGCTGCTAGCTCCCGCTGCTAGCTTCAGTGACATTGACGAAATACTTATTGCTTGCGTGGCAGAAGCCTGCATTGTACAATCACAGGCTACCACTTAGTGAACGAACAATGCTAAAGAAGAATGCTCTTTGGAACGAAGTATGTAATGTTATGGGAGATATGAAATTGTGTAATCATTAAGTAATTATTACGGCTTTATGAGTATTGTATTTATATATATGTATGTATGTATATATTCATTAAATAATATAATCTTTTCTAATATCTGCAATACCATACAGGAACCATGAACGTTGATAAGTATTTGAAGGATTGTTACGTGAAAGACAAAAAGAAAAGAAATGAATATGTTGCAAGTGGGTCCGCATCTACCTCAAAATGTAAAAGCACATTTAGATTCAGTGAAGCAATGAGCTTTCTGAGTGACAGCATGGAACCAAGGCCGTAAGTACCAATTATTCTACTATTTCTTGCCACAAATTTAGTATCATGCCCACTCCAAAGGCCCACAAAACAATATTCCAATTTGTCCCATTTACCTATCACCGTGCTAATTACTTTTTATTAAGCGACTAAACAAAATCAAAACATTTTGTGCGTCTCTAGAGTGGTCATGACTTTAAACTTTTGTAAACATGTTTTATGCATTAAAAAAATTTTCTGCATGTATTGCACGTATGTATACAAGTTATAACGCATATTGTATAATATTATTTTATTAATTTTATTAATTTTATTATTAGGACATCAAGTACTTTATCAAGTACAAATGAAGGCGGACCACCTACTCCTCCTAGTCCCATAGAGCCTGTTTCATCAGCGCCATTGCATGTCAGCACAGTCAGCACCCACAATGCGTCAGCATCACCTGCTTCCAATTTTAGCAACGAATGAAAATTCCTCAAAACGTATGTGTAATTATGTAAATTTATATTAAATTTTTATCAATGAATACAAAATTACAATGAATACATCTTTTATTTTTAAAAACTTAGTTTTTTGCTTTGAATTAAAACCTTTGTTTTCCGTTTTTTTTTCAACATCCTTACATTTAAAATTATATACTATAATAGTATTTTTCACATCTTTGCAGGAAAGAAATCAGATTCTACAAAAAATGAAAAAGATCCTTTGGAAGAGGCTTTCATTGCTGCAGTTATCAAGGAACTTGAAGGAAAGGATTCTGTGCATCACTTCGTTATGAGATTGGCTGACGGTCTTCGAAAACTTCCGCCCAGAGAGCGTGCCATATTAGAAATTAAATTTTTAACAAAAATTATGGAGGTTGAAGACAGATTAGGATTAAATCAATAAGTCTTATTTTATTAATATGATTTGCAATAATATGAATAAGTTTTTTATAATTAATATGATTTGCAATAATATGAATAAGTCTTATTTTATTAACATCATTTGCAATAATATAAATAAGTCTTATATAATTAATATGATTTGCAATAATATGAATAAGTTTTATTTTATTAATGATTTGCAATAATATGAATAAGTCTTACTTTATTATAATATCTTATTTTAATATTTGAACGGTCTTCATATCATATAATAGTTTTTTTTATATTATAATAACACAATTTAATGTTTAAGCTCATGTGATTTACAATATAATTTTATATATAGAAAAGTTCATGCTTTTGAATTTATTTTTCCTCGATTTTCCGAGAATATGTACGTACAACACGCGGCAGATAGACACATTAGAAAAACAGCCTCATTTTGGGTTCATCGTCTTAAAAATCGGCTTAAAAATCGTTACGTAAAGCTTTATCTCACTGCCATTCTACTGCCCCGGAGTTCATAAAATAATCAGCATAACTATTTCGCACTTCTGCAGCATATCGACTACACGCATTCGTGTTGCGCACATCAATATCTGTAAATGCGCTTCCTTGACTTAACGCTATACTATCTTCTATGTTGTTCCTGGAGTATATTCTTTCCGATGCCGGTGCAAGTAACTCATTTTGTATCATAAAGTTATGCAAAGCAGTTGTTGCTTGAACAATTTTCACAGCTGTGGACAAAGAAGCACTGATTGGCTTCCGATAAATTCTCCACCGAGATACGAGCAGTCCAAACGCGCTTTCAACGACACGTCGAGCTCTGCTTAAACGATAGTTAAACACCTTCTTTCTAAAATTAAGATTTTTGGTCCGAGGAAATGGTCGCATCATATATGGCGTTAATGCGAACGCTTCATCTGCAACCAACACGTATGGAAGCTTTGGTCCACTTATTCCTACTTCGGTTGGTTTTGGAAGATCCATTTTGTTATTGTTAAAATGGATACCAATATCGCTGTTTCGAAAAACGCCTCCATCGCTTCGACGTCCTTCAGCGCCAATATTTAACATTAAAAAACAGTAATTGGCATCGCTAATTGCCATTAAATTGATGCTGTGTCTCCCTTTGTAATTATAAAACGTTGATCCACTATTAGGTGGAGCCTGCAATAATACAATTAATGTTTAATATTTTTAACAACCAATAATACTGGAATAATAATAATAACAATAAATAACTTACATCAATGTCTACATGTTTACCATCCACCGCCCCAATACAGTGTGGATAATTCCACAGAGTTTCAAATTCTGCAGCTACTTTACGCCAGTTGTCTGCTGTTGGGTGTAAAAATACTTTTTCTTGTAATTCTTCCCAAATGACCTGGCATGTTTCGAAAATAATTGTCGAAACCGTATTGTTCCCTACACGGAACGCATATGACACAGATGCCGTGCTGTCGCCGCTGGCTAAACAACGTAGCGTTATTTCTAACCAAGTACGTGGTGAGATTGGGTCTCGAATTACGTACTGTTTTGTTATTCTTGGCCCAACAAGTTGTAAAAGTTTTTCAAATAAAACTGGTAAGATCTGTAAGTAATTTAAATACTTTGGATCATTTGAATGTATCATTTCTGGGATCAGATTATCGCTTGCACCTTGAAGAAATCGTCTTTCGGGCATGAAAATGAGACGAACCCATATTCTTTTTTCCTGTTTCTTATTTTCGTTCTCTCTTTTCACCATTCTTTTATACAGCAAATATAAGGCGAGCAACTTCTTTTGCATATCTTTCTGATGTACTGGCGATTCTTTATATTTTTTATAGCATGCACATGCACAACAATGCGAATGTTGGTTTCATTTTACTTCTGCCAACGCTGGCACTTTACATAAACTGAAATATATATAAAATATTGTAAACATTATATTTTTAATATTATATTATAAATTAACACATACTAATTATTATCATTTTCTCTATTACCTGGCAGTTATTATTATTATTTTTTTTCAATTTGCCCAAGACAATTAATAATTTCACAACCGTACTTTACCGTACCGTAATCTAAACAGTATTGGTTAGGTTAGCGGTGCCACATTTGCAATATCCGTTATGCGAAATCATCGCCCGAGATACCCATGGAGCGGAATGAGCAAAGCGTAACGACTAGTATATCTCAATAATTACTTCTTAACCATTCTATTTACAAATAATAATAATTATTATGTTTATAAATGTTACATTTAATGGGTTTCCTGTTAGAAATATTTAACTTAATGCTTAAAATATTAAAATAAAGTTTGAACAAATTTCAAATGGAGACTCATGATTGGACGCACGCAATCCGTGCTGCTCTCGATACGCTTCATGAGTACCTCGGGACCGTGAATCTGCGTAACGAAAACAGCGGAA
>NW_020210877.1:0-1428 GCF_003070985.1 Temnothorax curvispinosus | reverse complement strand
CGATGTTAAATGTTCTTTATTATTATATCATATGCCCCGGTCAAATTATCCGTGTCTTTCTGTAGATTGATTGTATTGTTATTTTGTTTTATGAAAAACATTTCTGCGATCTCGCGTTTTCTAACTTGTTTTTCGCAATATAATATCTCAGTTTTATGGCACTTGAATTCGTGATCAAAAGAGGTACGATGCTTACTAACAACGGAATGGTTGCTGACATGCTGCTTCTTGATGTCTGCTCTATCCTCTTTAATGCGTGTTTCGAGATGTCTTTTGGTTTGGCCAATGTACATGGCATCGCAATTTCCGCAATTAATTTTATAAATTAAGTTAGTTTGCTTGAAACAATCCAGCCTATCTTTCCCTCTCCTTATGACGCAATCAAGGGACTTAGGGACTGTATAAAGAACATGAAGACCATGATCATTATAGATACGCAAAAGTTTCTCGCTGAGACCTTTAATGCAGGGAATGTTATACAACTTTCCGGTATCCGTCGTATAATGTCATTCGTGTTAGATGTGTTATCACGGTAACTTTATTATTATTCTTATTATTCATTAATCAGATTATATTTTACTTTTACTTTTCTTCAAATGTTATTAATTGATGTTTACCGAGTATAACACGTACTTTATATTAATCTTTACTATACTATTTTTTATACTAAACTTTACTAATCTTATTTTCACTAACGCTTATATTTCCTATCACAACATGTACACTCAATTACACAAAAGGATAATCGTTCACATTTACAAGATTTACAAAATACTTGTATACCACTAAAACGAACAATCGTCATACTGTCAAATTTGCCGCGAAATACAATAACGTTGTCGACCGCTGAACACGCGAAAAAAAGCAATGCGCCGATGTGCGCCTATCTCGCTCGCTCTTTTACTCTCCCGCTCGCTCGTTCACTCTCTCGCTCACTCTCCTCATTCATGCATACAACGCGCGCTATCTCGCTCGCACTCTCAATTCACTCTCTCACTCATTCTTGCACTATCTCGCTCGCTCAACGTATCTTTTTTTTTTTGTAATTTATGCCGGGATTACGATGAATTTAACGTATGAATAGAAATTCACACCACGCTGTCAAATCATTTTTCAAATGCACGCTGCTTCACGTTACGGCGATCGTAATTTCTTAAGTTCACGTTACGTTACTTCGCGTCCGTCGCGTTCCGTTACGTTAAATTCATCGTAATCCCGGCATTAAAGTGACGCTGGGTACTAAGCTCTTACCGTCTATCACTTGCAATATGTCAACAACAACATTTTAAACTCTTAAACGGATTATTATATAAATCATATAAATCTTTAACCTTTAAGGTGATCCTAAAGCCGTGATCCTAGCCGGTTTTTTTCAGTTTTTTTCTTAGCACTAATCTTTTAATTGGCTTTATAGAAATGCAAAATTCT
>NW_020210876.1:0-2160 GCF_003070985.1 Temnothorax curvispinosus | reverse complement strand
GAGACGAGTGGGAAAAGTTTAACAGCGCAACGCACTGTCACGTGTGCAAAGGACCGTTCGAGCCAGACGACGTGCGAGTACGCGACCATTGTCACCTGACCGGTCGATACAGAGGTCCCGCGCATTCGAATTGTAACTTAAATTATAAAAATTCGCATTGCATTCCCATAGTGTTTCATAATAATTTATCGGGATACGATGCACATTTTATTATAACTGAAATAGCAACAGCATACGAAGGACATGTAGATTTACTCCCGATCACAATAGAAAAATATATTTCGTTTACAAAAAAACGTTCAAAGCACCAAAGATAAAGATAAGAAAACGTGCGTCAAATTGAGATTTATCGATTCGTACAAGTTTCTCACCGCTAGTCTCGACAAATTGGCATCTTATCTCAGCAAGGATAAACTGCGAATATTGCAACGCGAATTTTGTGAATTATCCGCAGAAAATTTTAATTTGCTGACACGAAAAGGCGTATTTCCATATGAATACATTGACTGCGTCGAAAAATTAGAGGACTTGTGTTTACCACCGCGCGACTCGTTTTACAGTTCATTGACAGGTGACACCGTATCCGAGAGCGATTACGCGCACGCCGTCGACGTCTGGCAGCGGTTCTCCATTCGAACGCTGGGTGATTACAGCGATTTATATCTCAAGACCGATGTCTTGCTGTTGGCCGATATCTTTGAAAATTTTCGCGATAGTTGCGTCGCGAGTTATGGACTCGATCCGGCGTATTATTATACTCTACCGGGTTTTACGTGGGATGCTATATTGAAGCATACACACATCAATTTCGAATTGCTCACCGACATTGACATGGTCATGTTTATCGAACGCGGTATACGCGGCGGTTTGAGTCAATGTTCAAACAGATACGCGCTGGCCAACAACAAGTACATGCAGTCGGACGATCCATCGAAACCGTCGTCGTACCTGATGTATTTTGATGTAAATAACTTATACGGCTGGGCAATGAGTCAACCATTGCCATACGCAGATTTTAGATGGGTCGACGACGTAACCGATTTTAATGTTATGGATGTCGCGCTGGATTCCTCGATAGGCTACATTCTCGAAGTCGACTTGGAGTATCCGCAACATCTTCACGACGCGCACACTGACCTACCGTTCTGTCCGACGCGCGATAAACCACCCGGCAAGCGGCAGAACAAACTCCTCGCAACATTATACGATAAGAAACGTTATGTAGTACATTATCGCAACCTGCAGCAGTGTACTCGTCACGGTCTCCGTATATCAAAAATTCACCGTATACTGAAATTCGCGCAATCTCCATGGCTTCGCGATTATATAGACCTCAATACGAAATTTAGAACGTTGGCCAACAATGATTTCGAAAAAAATTTATACAAATTGATGAACAATGCCGTGTTTGGCAAAACCATGGAGAATGTGCGCAATCACGTTGACGTGCGACTCGTGACTCATTGGGAAGGTAGATACGGCGCGGAGGCTATGATTGCGAAACCAAATTTTCATAGCCGAAGCGTCTTTTCGGAGAATTTAGTAGCAATAGAAATGCGAAAACTCGAGGTGAAGTTCGACAAACCAATCTATGTGGGTATGTGCATCCTCGATATATCCAAGACATGTTTGTACGAATTTCATCACGAGTACATGTTACCGTTGTATCGCGACAAATGTAAAGTCACGTACACCGATACTGACAGTCTCATTTATCACATCGAGTGCGACGATGTGTATGATATCATGAAACGCCACATTCATAGATTTGACACTAGCGATTACGCGATTGATAATACGTATGGTATCCCACTCGTCAATAAAAAAGTTCCGGGCTTAATGAAAGACGAAAATAACGGTGCGATAATGACCGAATTCGTCGGGCTTAGAGCAAAGATGTACGCCTTGCAAGTGGACGGTAAGAAAGATACGAAAAAAGCTAAAGGTGTTAAGAGTAACGTCGTAGCCAGGTCGATAACGTTCGACGATTACACGCGGTGTCTGCGCGACGAAATTGAAATGACGCGACAGCAAACCTGCATAAGATCTAAAAAACACGAGGTATACACCGTGTCCGAAACAAAAATAGCTCTAAGTCCGTACGATGATAAGCGATACATTATACCCGGTTCTACCGAAACGCTGCCATGGGGACATTAT
>NW_020210875.1:0-1761 GCF_003070985.1 Temnothorax curvispinosus | reverse complement strand
GTGTCCCAGGTTGCCGATGACGAGGTCCACATAGTGCGCTTCGTAGTTTTCGGTGTCTACGTGTATTAATACCTTGAATTCGATGTCCACATGTTCCAGGTTGCCGATGATGGAATTAACACTAATTTTGATACTTTCGGTTTACAGTTGGATGGAAGGCCTATTTATATTTGAAAAAAGACCTCCAGTTATCTTTACCAGCTTATTCTACTTTATGCAAACACATCAGTAAACTTGATTTCTCTCCTGGTCTGTTAAAAGACGTCCTTTCATTAACGGCAAAGAAAAAGAAAACTCATTCATCTACGCATTAAAGTGATAGTGTAGTTTTGATGGATAAAATGGACATTAAAAAATCCTTGGAGTATGATGTTAGCACAGGTATATATGATACAAACTGAAGTTTATATTTATATTACGACTAATGATTACAAAATATGATTACAAAAATAGATATTCTTAGCATCCTTATTAAAAGAAACTCCTACACTCTGTATATCTCTGTATACAAGTACTAATTTATGAGTGTTTTTCTACAGTCTCTTTATTAATAAATAGAATATATTTTCAATTGTATAATAATAATATTAATATTAACAATAATTGTAAAAATAATAATTGTAATTAAAATAATGATTTTGATAATAGTATTAATAATGATACCTATAAGTAATAGTATTAGAGTAAAAAAATTGTAATAATAATAACATAATTTTTTTCTCATATTTTGTTATTTAGTCATTTCCTTGTCTCTCTATACAGTTCATAGGCGTAACCCATTGGTTCGAAATCCAAAGTACGTTAAAATTGAAATATATATTTTTAATCTATAACTACAGGGTCATTTATTGGACAAACAACGTGTGAAGAAGGAGCAAAACTAAGCACTACTGTTGTTGTTTTTATGCTCAGAGGACTAACAGAAAACTGGAAGCAAATTATTTCGTGGCATCTGACGTCTAAATCTTCAGATGATTGTGTAATGACCCAATTATTTTTAAAAATTGTTGAAGAAATCGAGAAAATAGGCTTTAGGGTTTATGAATTAGTCTGTGATATGGGTCCGAAAAATCAAGCTATATGGCGCAACTTAGGAGTAAATGTTTCGAGGGATAACGTTGTACCGTTTATAGATCATCCTGTACGAACTGGTAATTCTTTTTATATCTTTCCAGATGTTCCACATCTTTTAAAAAATTTACGAATGGCGTTAACCAATAATTCCATCATTATAATAGCTCGATCAATTTTAGAGTCTGAAAATTTGCCATGTAATGAAGTACGATTTAAATACCTTGAAAAATTAGTTGCAATTCAAGAACGACAGTGATTTAAAATTAGCACCAAATATAACAGCTGAGATTTTAAGGCCTTCTTCTTTTAATAAAATGCAAGTACCACCAGCAGCGCATATATTTAATGTAAGAACTGCCGTTGCTCTGGAAACTTTGATTGAACTGAAAATGATAGATAAAGAAGCTGAAACTACAGCTTGGGGTAAATGTTTACAATTAGGGCCTGGTTTCCGATGACTTTGACCTTGACATATGTTGTCAAGGTCACCCTCCTGAGTGACCTTCAGAAGGTTTTAGTTAAAGGTCGCTTCTTATTAAAAAGTTATTAACAAAAAAAGTTTGGAAAATATAGCAGCTATTTTGAGTATTGAAAGGCATAAATGACTAATATTTATGTCGAAACAGTTCACGCATACGCTTTTCACGCGAACCGAGGTTCACGCACACCCCCCCGTGCTTTCGGGGG
>NW_020210874.1:0-3933 GCF_003070985.1 Temnothorax curvispinosus | reverse complement strand
TGGCCGGGATCGTCTCTCTGCACGTTCGTGCTTGCGCATCCCCTCCATTCGCCTTCTTGTCACGTGATGCTAGCGTGAGCGAAACTTGGTGCGTCGCGTTGCTCGCGCGGCTGCCTGCAATAGTTACTAGGCGGAAACGACCTGCCATCTAGTATTCATTTATGGAACCGCAAGATTATATTATTGATACAATAGATGGCTGTAGCTATATCCAAAAGTTACCGAAATCTCCGTATTTCTAACAGCCGGACACAAATGATCCATGGACAGAGGCTGAGAGTTAATAATATACTAATCCTTCATGCGCATACACATGAGTTTGGATATTACACATTTATTTGGTTATTTTTATGTATCATTAATTTTTAAGTAAACTAAATTAATTATTTTACCAAGTCCAAAATATTTCATATTACAAAATATTAAAAATAATAAATTGGCAAACATGATTTAGTTTTTAGTATAAGTTTGAACAGAGAATTGTACAGATAAGAAAAACAATTAAAGCAATCAATTATTACATTAATAATCAATCAATGCGTTAATTATTATTTCTAAAAATATGAGATTCCCAAAAAACAAAACTAATTTTTTTTACAACAATTATGTACAAAAATGTATAACAGTAACGTCGGAATAAAACTTGAAACTTAAAAAATCATTCAATTTTGTGTTATATAATATTTTCTTCCATCATCTATCATTTTTTAAATGCTATCAATTATGTTGGATAACTTACATAGTTATATTTCTTATATCGACATACTTATGAATTGATTTAAGCATTAAAATACTTTTTTTTATTTGACCTATTGACTACAATTCATAATTTGTAATTTTTCTTTTTTTTTTATTTTATACTATATTTTTTAATGTTATAATAACAAATTAATACATCTGTAATTTTTTTTCTTATTTACACCATTTTTTTTAAATCTATTCTTTTAGCTATAAAATTATATTATTCATATACCTCTAAAAACAACAGTTTTAGAAAGTAAATTACAAGAAAGAAAGTACATTACAAGTAAATTGGAAAATATTATAGAATAATGTAATACAATAATATGTATTTAAGTAATAGTTTGTATTTTAATTTGTTCTTATTATTGTAAATTTAAATTAATTATATTGTACTCATATATACATACATGTAAATTTGCATGAATATTTGTGAATGATAAAAATATAACGTATATATCGCTCATGAATAAGTAGGTATTGATTAAATTAAATAAAAAAATTATTTGTTATTTTGTGATTTCTGCAATAATTAAATTGTAAAACGGTAAAAAATTTCATTTTATTTCAGCTATATTACCTACACCATATATATATATATATATATATATATATATATATATATATATATATATATAGATTATAGATTTTCTTTTTGTAGAATATATAGATTGTACACACAGAAAAATAATCATTTTAAAGCCAAGAAAAGCATTTACTTATTTTATTTTATTTTACGTAAAATGATTACCTTTCCATGTGTAAAGCATTAAATTTATATCATTTATATTATCAAAGCAAGAGGTACAATATTTTTTTTCAATAAAAAAAAACATTGTTATAAACAGTATATTCTTTCGTTTTATTTTTTTTATATTATTTTATTTTTTGATTCTTTTACCTTTATATGTTTATTCGATTTTTCCTTCTCTTTCTTTCATATACGCTATAGCTAAGGAAAACTTAATTTATTCAGTACTATTATGTTTAAGGCAAATTAATTATACCAATAAGTTAAATAAATAATATAAGAGCTATGCACTTAATTGCGTATTTTGTTGTATTCCAATATTAATGATTGCTGTATTACAATACTAATATTGTATAAAGGCACGTAAAAGAATAATTACGGGCAAATACTTTTTATTCCTTCAATTTTTTCTGTGGCATAAATCCTACGTGGCATAAATACTACTGGAGTTACCCTAAATAATTTTTCTTTCTTCTTTCCTGATTATTTATCTTTCTTTTTTATGCCAATGCTTTAAATCTCATATTTGAAAAACAACCTTGATACATTTAAAAGGAAAAACATACAAAAAATTAAAATTCTTTTATTTATTTTTTTAAATACCTTTCCCTTTCCTTCTTTCTTTCATTATTATTTCTCTTTCTCTTTTCACACAATGCTTTAAATTTTGTTACGTTCTCGTTACGCGTAAATTCATGTATAATGAGAAATAACCTTATTATACATACAGTCATTACTCATTGTAATACATTTCTACAAAGAGTAAAAATGAAAACCACTTATTGAAAATAAAAAAATAACACAAAGTATCATTTCTAAAAAATTAAGAATAAAGATTATACTAAAAATGATTTATAAAATTTATCTGAGAAACAATATTGATCCATACATCCAAAAGGATATATTAATCGTATCTTCTACGTACGTAACTGTCAAATGTCAAAATATTACCGTTTGCGACAGCCACGAATTGAAGTAACTAATAAGTATCAAAATCAAAATCGAGTTTCGAGACAACCGCGATCAGAATCGCGGAAAATTACATTATCGACAATTTATATTTCAGAATTTTATATATATATTGTATTTTACTAAAAGTATCGTTTGTTTCTTGTTTGCTAAAACAAACGCAAATGTGCCATTTTTCTTTGAGAAGAATGCGAAATTTGCCATTTTCTTTGAGAAGAATACAAAATGAGCAATTTCATTTTAATTCTTTACTTGTTTGATTTTAAACTTATTATATAGAGAAACATTTCAGCAATCTTGCAATATTACCTTTGCACTTTTTTCTTTCAAAGTAAAAAAATATTATAAAGATAAAAATATCACATCCAATTCAGTTTCTAGAAAGATTTGATGCCTTTATTTTTTCATTTAGACGTCTCTCGTATAAGTAACAAAGTATTTCATTTGCATTCACACACGGTAATTCGTTTATATTTCATTGCGAGAAAATGATTTAATATTTTCTAATGTTAAAAGATATATATTTTGCCATATATTTTTTATTTTTTCCCATAAAGATCCCTAGTATATCAGCGCGATGGATCGTCTAATAACTTGAGTGAGATGTAAAGATATTTGTGAATAAAACAAAAATAAATATCACAGCTGCAACCATGTTCTTCTCTTAATAGTTTCCACTGATCTATCAGTGATAGTTTCCACCAATAATTTGTCTATTGTTAAAACTTGATTCATATTAAAAGTCTGTTATATAATTGATTTTATTTCTCCGACATGGAATTCATCATGTTCGCTTTGAGTATATATACTCGCTTCTCACTTGATCTCTATACACATATATATAGTCTAATCTGTAAACCAAATAGGATTGACAGAGCATAAAGTAGACGATATTTTTTTAAATAATAATGTTTACATAAAGAATATTTATAAAATGTCAACCATGTTGTGAAAATGTGAAACAACTGTGGTGGCGAAAAATATGGTATATAATATATTCCATTTATTACAAAGTAGGGAAAAATGTGTAGATTTTTAAGAATTGAAAAAAAAATTAATTTTTTTAACGTCACGTTACGCTACTTTGAACATAAACAAACATTTATACGTATATGAAAAAATTTGAAAACTTTCAATATATTGAGAATAAAAAACATTTTTTTTTAATATTCAAACAATAATTTCTCCATTTTATTTTTATATAGCAACTCTGCGAACAAACTTGTGATTAACTTGATTGAAAATTAATTTATAATATGTACACAGTAACGTCTGCGGTACTTTGGATATAATTACGTGGATAAAATTATTAATTTTCTTTGAAAAAGAAAATTAAAAAAGAATTACATTAAGGCAGTTAATAGCAGCGTAACAACATTGTTGATTAGCAGATGAAAGTGTAATTCCAATTATACAATTGTACAATTTATAATTATAATTTCGTGTATTTAGCAAAAAAATATAATACAAAT
>NW_020210873.1:28111-33817 GCF_003070985.1 Temnothorax curvispinosus | reverse complement strand
TTGCCCCACTATACGCTAGGGAGACATGGCGGTAGCAATTCCCCACAATCGCGGTAATACCAAGGCCCTCCCGGGAGTCGCGTTGTGCCGCGGGAATTCATGGAATCAGCCGTAATTGAATAATACCGAGTGCCATACCGCGAGAGGGCCCGTGCGACAAAGTGATCGCGAGTGCCCGTCTCGGGGATGCGAACGTACGGCCGCCGACAGTCAGCGTGATTGTAATTTCGTTGCGTGTGATTTCGTTTTGTGTAATTTCGTTGCGTGTAATTTCGTTGTGGGTAATTTCGTTGCGTGTAATTTCGTTGCGGGCAATTCCGTCGCGTGTAATTTCGCAATCGTCGATGGCTTAACCATGCCGTAGTTTTGGGAGGTGGCTCTCGCGCGTGCGAGAGTCTCGTAGTTGTCGTTGCCGGTTAAGTTCGTGCCATCCCAGCAAACGAAAAAAGATTGAAAAGAATTAAAACGGGATTGCCAGGAATTCAATTAAGGACTTTCCGAATTCCATTCTGTCCAAAAAAGGGATTGAAATAGTTTCAATATCATGGAATTCCTTATTTTGGAAAGAATTTGTCTTTTTTGAATCCCATCCAATTCCGACACAAAAATATTATACCACCGAATGCCAGGTTAAGGATTAAAAAGTTTCGTGATGAATTCCATTGAATACCATTGATTCCGTTAACGAAATGAATACCACTGAATGCCAGGTTAGGGATTGGAAAGTTTCGTGATGAATTCCATTGAATACCATTGATTCCGTTAACGAAATGAATACCATTGAATGCCAAACTAGGAATTAAAAATTTCCGTATTAAATTCCATTGAATTCCGTCTATTCTGACAATAAAATGAATACCATTAAATGCCAGGATAGAGATTGAAAAGTGTCCGTGTTGAACTCTGTGGCGGTACGCGCCACCAATAGTACACGCCCGCGCGGTATCTGCATTACCGGCAGTTCGCGTCGACGCCGCTAGGCGTCGCATCGCCGGGGCATCTTCTCGAGTTCAAAGTTTCGTCTCGACCGCTATGTAAAGGGACCCCCTACGGGGCCTGACAGATCTTACAAATCTCATTTTCGGGCTAATTGCCAGTCGGCAGTAGTGCGTGTAATGCCCTTAGGCATACACAAAAGCTCACCGGCGCTTGGTCGCCCAACGGAGGCGCGAGACGTTTCCTAAACCATCTAATGCCATGCAATTCCATAACCTTTACGGATTCCATAGGATTGGATGGAAATGAAAATTTCTTTTTTGGATTCCATGGGATTGGGCCATCTCATTTCGAATCCCATCTAATTTCATTTAATTCCGCCAAAAAAGGGATTCAAAGGTATTAAAAAATTTTAATATCTTTTAATCCTTTTGCGTTTGCTGGGATTTGTAATTAGATATCCGTGCGTTTCATCAGGATTAATGGCCCCCGGTTGTGTCGCGTTTACGGGTGAGGCCATTCGTGCGTCTCGGGGAAAGTGAAGATCCCCAGCGTTGTCGCGGTAGATCGTAAGGAAATTGCGCTAATTGTTATAAGTAGACGTTTCGGGTATTTCGCGTTTGACCGTCCGGGTAGAATTCGCTGCAATTTATGTCGGGGAATAGTCTTGTACGAATTCGATCGGGATTGCCGTGCAGTTCAGCGACGGAATGAGTATCGCGCTCGTGGGGTGACACGTGGCGCGTACTCGAATTCTGCTTGTTCGCCGTGGAACACGTTTACCTTCCACTTGTTATCTGCATTAAACTGAAATATAATTTTATGTTCTTTGTTACTCGAGTGTGATGATTGCGCTACGCTCCCTCTCCTATTCCATCCGCGATTAATCAAAGAAGCCCACGCCTGAGAATACTGCGATCTCGTGTATCGTGGTGCGAGGAATCGCACCTGGCGCCCAACATTTACATCATAAAAATATTCAGTCGAGCTACCATCGGGGTTTCGGAGAGGAATATCGCGAATTGTAAAGAGATCTCTAGTGAAGAAAGCGACGGCGCGCTCCTCCATGGCCGGCGAGATCGTGAGGACATCGTCGTCGTCGTCACAAAGTTTAGTGTTAACACTCAAATTTGGGTGTTAACCATCAAAGTTGAGTGTACTTTTTCATAAGGGTTGTTGCATATCGAACAAAAACAGAGCAGCACATATTTTCTGTTTATTTCCATTATATTATTTTATAGAAAAAAAATTTATTTTTTCGTTTTATTTATCAGTACTTATAAGAATTGTCAATATGTGCGAATCATATTTAGACAAATATGTTATCGATATGTCACCTCGAATCTACGATTCATGTCAATTTTTAATAAATATTATTATATATTTATTACCTACTTTAGATTTTATTTTCAACTGCACCTAATTTATAATATCGTAATTTACTTTTCTTGCATATATTTATCTGTGACTGTTGTAAGCCAATACAATTTAAGACAATTTCTAATGCAGGGTTTACAATACGAGTCACAAGCCATAAGTCGCAAGAAATTGACCAATCACAGTCGAATTTGAGAAAAATAATCGACTGTGATTGGTCAGTTTTCTACCTACGACCCACGACTGGCATTGTAGACCCCGCATGAAAAACTTATGAAAATTACATGTTTATAAAAATGGATTTAAATTGTGCTGGCTGACAGCACTCTCAGACATTAGGCCTGTTTGTTTTAGCTGAATTTCTTGCACAGTTCATTTTTTCTCTTTTTCTCTTTAACGTAAAAAGAAAAAGAAGAAAAATGAACTGTATGTACAAGAAGTTTAGCTAAAATAAACTGAAATAAACAGGCCTAAAAATATAAAATATACGGCATATATAGGGTCCGTTCCGAGTTACGCATGAAGCGCGTAGACTGCATAGAAAGTCGTTCCGATTTAATCAATGCGCGCATTGGAAGCGCTTTGGTAGCGCCAGAGACTGGTAGCGCAGAGAATTCCCTAGATTGTACTAACCGTACTAAATTCTTAACACGCCTCCCAGCGCATTGACTGCTTCTATTTCGACTTGAGGCAGTTGATGCGTCTGATGCGTTTATGCGGTCTATGCGCTACTTGCGTCACAGATGCTTGAGCGATTTATCGCCATTTGGGCTATCTCGCCGCCACCCACAAGCTCCCAGCCAGCGACCTCTACAGTAATGAAACTTACGATACATGAAAAAAATCTGCTTAATTTGCTCCTTCATAATATGCATGTTTCATAATTTGCTCCATTTTACTTTTTTTATAAATAAATAATAAAGTTAGTAACAATGTAAACGTTAATATAAGCGAAAATCATTAGAATTTGTAGATTCGCAAGGTACAGAAAAATTGCTCCCTTTTCGTTTGAATTTGCTCCACCTTTAAAAACTAATTATCTACAGTATTTATTAAGAAAAACGTAAATAATTGCTTTATGCAGTTTGGAGGTTATCAAGCAATTTTGCGCATGCGCAAAAGTATTTAGCGACTGCGCAACAGAAATCGAGAGCGCCATTTTTTAAATTGTCATTTTTCTTTAATTTGCTTTATGCATTTTGCGAGATATCAATCATTAGAATTTGCTCTATTGTTTATAACTATATCTCAAAGAGTTTAGTCAATATTTTCTATTGATTTTTGCTAGAATAACTGATTCTCGCTTGCTCTATTGGGATATTCAATTGCTCCATTCGTATAATTAATTTTTAATGATATTTTAGCAAAAAACCACTTATTTCTCTGGAATAACATATTTCCTATAGTTCTCTGCAAATATATCCAACATAAAACGATTGCTCCTTAATTGCTCCATCATTACTTTAATGATTTATTGCATTTTTATTAAAAAATTAACAAACTAAATGCTGAAGCACAGACTTTTGCATAACGCATATAGGTATGCAACCAATCATAATTCTATATTTTTATTCTGTTGTTAAGGCTATTGCACGTAACAAAGTTTTAGTCATAATCGTAAGGCCGTAAGAAAATAGACCAATCACAGTCGATTATTTTTTGAGCTGGAGGACACAAGGCGTTAGGGTGTCTCCCCATGCAGGACGGAATCTCGGAATCATTCTGATTGGTTAGTCTCATGAGGTTAACCAATCTGAATGATTCCGAGATTCCGTTTTCCGAAATTTCGTCCTGCATGGGGAGGCACCCTAAGGCCGGTCATTCATAGTCGGTTCTTATATTTAAGACCGTCTTAAGTACAATCTTAAGATGTC
Source organism: Temnothorax curvispinosus (assembly GCF_003070985.1). Taxonomy (NCBI): domain Eukaryota; kingdom Metazoa; phylum Arthropoda; class Insecta; order Hymenoptera; family Formicidae; genus Temnothorax; species Temnothorax curvispinosus. The sequence goes on along the minus strand of NW_020210873.1, from coordinate 29,630 downwards.
ATTAACCAATCACAAAGCCGTATTAGCATCTTAAGACATTACTTAAGACGGTCTTAAAATAAGAACCGACTATGAATACCGGCCTAAAGGCCATTGCACGTAACAAAGTTTTAGTCATAATCGTAAGGCCGTAAGAAAATAGACCAATCACAGTTGTTTATTCTCCTTGAGCTCGAAGAATAATCGAGTGTGATTGGTCTATTTTCTTACGGCCTTACGATTATGACTAAAACTTTGTTACGTGCAATGGCCTTAAGTCCGTATCTACAATGGGTACAATGGGTGTAGTAAAGCGGGGAGCACACACTTCTGCACGACGCATAATGCGTAAGCATAAGAAAATTGATTGGTTCATACAAATGTGCATAAGGAAATAGACCAATCAGTTTTCTCATGCTTACGTATTATGCGTTATGCAAAAGTCTGTGTTCCCCGCTTAAGCCTCAAGCCGTAAGCAATTGACCAATTACAGGCGAATGTGAGGAGAATAATCGACTGTGATTGGTCAATTTCTTACATCTTGAAGCTTACTACAGCTATTAGTAGATACGGACTGTGGGTTTTCAGTAGTTTAGTAATTTCCTAAAAATTACTAAGTAATCTCTAGAAAAGTTTAATAATTTCTAGGGAAGTTTAGTAATTTCCTAGAAATTTTCTAAGAAATTACTAAACTGCTGCTCGCTGCTGCAGCATTTCACTGCCCATGAAATTTTACCTTTAGACTTTAGGTTTGTTCGCGTCGCATACTCCAATATACACCAGGCCTGCGTTCAGAAACTTTTACCCAGGTAGAGTAGGAGTAGAGTTAGAGTTGACTTCGGGTTACTGTCGTTTATGGACGACGAAATCACGGGTTAACATGGCGTTCTTCCATCAAGCATTGAATATGAGTGAAAATATGGCAGCGCATCAGGAAAATAGTGTCCGTATCCTTTTTTGTTCGCCGGTTCTTGTGAATAACTTTAACCTAAAAAAGGCGTGTTTCGAGAACATGCGTTATGTGCCCCTTATGTGACGGAATCTATATATGTGCGCATGTCGAGTAATTTCTACCTACCTCCTCGACGTGGGTAGAAATAGTTAACTCGAGAGTTGACTCAAGCGTGTTTCTGAACGCCACAAATGGGTCAACTCGGCATTTCTGAACGCCTCGAGTTAACTAGAGTTAACTCGAGTAAGGTTTCAGAACGCAGGCCAGAGAGCACTTGGATCACGAGTAAAGGTTGCGATTGGAGCAGATGAGTTTTTGGAGTGCGTTGGAGTGAGTAGGAGCATGGTGGGGCATGCGACGCGAACAAACCTTTTTACATTTTAATTGAGATAGGACTATTCTTCTGGATCTACAAATTTAATCCAATCAGCCCATAGCGCTTACTAAGCGCTGACTTCTGCTGAACGCAGCCAATACCTTTGCGCATGCGCACAATTTCTTAATATCCTGCAATATGCATAATGGAATTATTTATGTTTTCCTTAATAAATACTGTAGATAATTAGTTTTTAAAGGTGGAGCAAATTG
>NW_020210873.1:24953-28101 GCF_003070985.1 Temnothorax curvispinosus | reverse complement strand
ATAATTAGTTTTTAAAGGTGGAGCAAATTGAAACAAGAATGGAGCAAATTGTCTGTGCCTTGAGAATGTACATACAAATTCCAATGATTGATATCCCGCAAAATGCATAAAACGATAATTTTTATTTTTTTCTTAATAAATACTGTAGATAATTAGTTTTTAAAGGTGGAGCAAATTGAAACAAGAATGGAGCAATTCGTCTGTGCACTGAGAATGTACAAATTCTAATGATTGATATCCCGCAAAATGCATAAAGCAAATTAAAGAAAAATGACAATTTTAAAAATGGCGCTTTTAATTTCTGTTGCGCAGTCGCTAAATACCTTTGCGCATGCGCACAATTGCTTGATAACCTCCAAACTGCATAAAGCAATTATTTACGTTTTTCTTAATAAATACTGTAGATAATTAATTTTTAAAGGTGGAGCAAATTGAAACAAGAATGGAGCAAATTGTCTGTGCCTTGAGAATGTACAAATTCCAATTATTGATATCCTGCAAAATGCATAAAACGATAATTTTTATTTTTTTCTTAATAAATACTGTAGATAATTAGTTTTTAAAGGTGGAGCAAATTGAAACAAGAATGGAGCAATTTGTCTGTGCCTTGAGAATGTACAAATTCTAATGATTGATATCTCGCAAACTGTATAAAGCAAATTAAAGAAAAATGAATAATTTAAAAAATGGCGCGCTCGATTCTGTTGCGCAGGCGCTAAGTACTGCGCATGCGCACAATTTCTTGATAACCTCCGAACTGCATAAAGCAATTATTTACGTTTTTCTTAATAAATACTGTAGATAATTAGTTTGTAAAGGTGGAGCAAATTCAAACGAAAAGGGAGCAATTTTTCTGTACCTTGCGAATCTACAAATTCTAATGATTTTCGCTTATATTAACGTTTACATTGTTACTAACTTTATCATTTATTTATAAAAAAAGTAAAATGGAGCAAATTATGAAACATGCATATTATGAAGGAGCAAATTAAGCAGATTTTTTTCATGTATCGTAAGTTTCATTACTGTAGAGGTCGCTGACTGGGAGCTTGTGGGTCTCGCCGCCGAAACGGCGACCGAAAAATCTAAGAAATCGCCTGTCGCCCAAATGGGCTATCTATACGGGGATTCTCTAACTCCTTAACGACAGTTTCGGTATCGTTGCGCAGCTTTTTTATTATATATAATACCTGCGCAACGATACCAAAACTGTCGTTAAGGGGATCCTAAAGTGAAGGCTGAACTTCCTCAACGTCAGTAATGTCAACATTTCTAATCCTGTTTTCTATGTCATATATCTATATCTGTCCTTGTCTAATGAAAGGCATCTGTTTTTGTTCGATTGCTGCGCCATTTCTTGCCACATGCAATACTGCTTATCCTGTCAACCTGAATGTGCTTTTGCACATATAAAAGTTATATACATACATTAATCTTTTTTTTCTAGGCTTTCAATCTTAGATCTAATTGCACGATATCGTTCTTAAATGTTGTCCCTAGGTCATGCCGGTCTAATTTTGTGGATATTTATTGTGGAATTTTTGTACAAAGCAAATATTGTCGTTACGTATACCAAAAATTAACAAAAATATTAATTTTTTCTCGTTTTCAATATAAATTCGATCACCATGACCTAGATTTTGATGCGTACTTTAATTCTAGACAAGAATTTTGCATTTCTATAAAGCCAATTAAAAGATTAGTGCTAAAAAAAAAAGCCGGTATTACAGACGGCTTTAGGATCCCCTTAAGGGTCAATTTCACCAATCACAGTTAACTTAACCGACGGTTAAAGTTAGCAGGATTGACCAATAGAAAACAGGGTGGATTCATTTCTATTGGTCAATTCTGCTAACTTTAACCGTCGGTTAAGCTAACTGTGGTTGGTGAAATTGGCCCTAAAGGTGCGAATTCATGGGACGCTCGTTTCAGCGTATCGCGAGATTACGTGATTTCGATCTGATGCTAGCGTCAAGCAAAGAAAGCTGGATTTTCTCAGCTTTAAGCGTCAAAGCCAAAGCAGCGCGAAGACGCCGAAATTTTGACGCTGTTTTCCTTTTCATGAATTTTAATTGACGCCGGCGTCAATTGTGGTCATGCGACCTTCTTGCCGCTAAAAATGAGCGTCGAGCGTCAGCATGAAAAGGCACCTTAAGAGTTAGAGAATCCTCGTACTGAAATCTTACTATAACGATTTTAGGCTCTTCCAATTTACAAGAATTTTTTTTCTAGTTTTCATAAATCTAGTTACAAGGCATGTCGTCTATTCCCAAGTTACCGATCTAGGTAACACGCTATCCATGCCAATGTAATACACTTAGGGCTCAGTCACAATGAGAGGAATAAGGAATAAGATAAAGGAATAAGGAATAAGGGAATGTCGCATCTCACTTCAGTACACGTACATTAAAGTGAGATGCAATATGTCTTATTCCTAATTCCTTTATCTTATTTCTTATTCCTCTCATTGTGACTGAGCCTTTAAGGTGGAAGCACATAGGCCTAGTTTACACCGATCTCTTGATACGCGTATCAAATAGTATATTTGAACTGATCAGCCAATAATCAGACTTATTTACTAGTTATTTACTATTTAATACGCGTATCAAGTGATCGGTGTAAACTAAGCCATAAAATTGCAGGAACCATAAGGTGCTTTCCAGCAAGGAACACAGGCGACACTGCGTGGCACAGTGTCAGACACAGTGCTTTCCAACAACGACACAGCGAAGCACATCTCGACACCTCTACGAAGTTGGTCGGACTTCAACGTATCGAACTTTCATTAATTGGAGTCGATTGGTGGTCGTTTGGTGGTCTTTGGTAGTCTAGTCCGATCGTTTGGTGGTTAGTCGTTTTCCTGTAAAATAAAAATGAAATTTCCGGTGTGAAGTTAGCCGGACAATTTTTATTTTTTAACCAATTTAACTTTTTTATAGCTCATTCGACGCGGAATTGTTTGGTGGTCACGAATATCATCGGTAAAACGTTTGGTGGTCAACCGTTTTCCCAGAAAATAAAAAAAATCGTATGCGCATAATGCTGGACATATCACCACTGTGCCATTAGCCGGAAAAATTGTATTTATCACCCAAATTGACTTTGATAGGGCTCAATCGACGCGGAATCGTTTGGTGGTCACGAATAT
>NW_020210873.1:13807-21953 GCF_003070985.1 Temnothorax curvispinosus | reverse complement strand
AAGAATTGACCAATCACAATCGAATTTGAGGAGAATAATCGACTGTGATTGGTCAATTCTTGCGACTCACGATTTTGCGACTCCCATTGTAGACCCCGCATTAATGGCGGCTTTGTCCCATCCCTCATTAGGGCCGGTATTCATAGTCGGATCTTATTTCAAGACCGTCTTAAGTAATATCTTAAGATGCTAATACGGCTCTGTGATTGGTTAATGACATCTGAAGATTGTACTTAAGATGGTCTTAAACATAAGAACCGACTATGAATACCGGCCTAGAGGATCCCTATTTTGTGTTTCCTTCGTTTAACATGGAGCTTGCTCTTCTCATTATATATGTTCTATGGCAGGAGCCAATAACCAAAAAGGAAGGAAGGAAGGTGTAGACGATTTGATTGCGAGATAACGTGATTTTGTTTAGAAAATACAAAAAGAGGCCTTTAAATAATTGATGTGATAAATAGATAACATTTAGATCGTATATCGATACATGAAACTATGCTTGCGCTAAAAGATTATGGTAGCAGCGACGAAAATAGTGAGACGGAAAATGTCGACTTCACGTCCATATTTCCCAGTGACAAATTCATTCCCAGTGGAAATTCCAATTTCCAAATTTGCTCGGCTCCAGAAGTCGTACCTACTGTGAGTATTTACGTGCGTTCAGCCTGTTTTCAATTACCATTTTTGAGGTTATAATATAATCTTATTATTAAACAATACCGTGAACTTGACCGATCTGTGAATAATACGAATAGATAGAAATATGCCTTATACTCGGACTGGATACCTTTATACCTATGTAAATCCTATTATTGCTACTTTACAAATGTCTATTTTGATGGAAAAAAATAACATTTTATTTACAACAATGATTATTTAGGGAACAGAATTGTGTGTAAAACACATAGATCCAACTGCAATGGAAGTTACACATAATCCAAGGTATGAGGAACTTTTTGGACCCGAGGTAGGACCTGAAAATCCATTCAAGACGCAGCAGCAGCGTGCAGTGAAAAATATGCTATCTGGATATGTGGAAAGTGCGCATATAAGTGAATTTCAGTTTGAAAATCAAAGGAGAACATTTGCCAGTTATGGTACGCATAATAACAAAATTATATTTAATATATATAGTTGATTACTCTTCTATCTTATTAAAATCTTGAATCTTGAAACCATTTTTAACTTATATCTTCACTTTAATACTCCAACAAAATGCTTATTTATATCTGATTATCTGAAATATTTGAGCCTAAATAAAAATAAAAATTTATTTAATATCTAAAATTTAATTAATGTCAAAATTTTTGTTATCAGGATATGCACTAGATCCAACTGTAGATGGTAGTGCGGATGAAGGTAGAGTTATGATCGGTGCAACGGAAGCGGCAGAAGAAGCGGGCGGCAAGACCGTTTTTGAAAATACCACCTTGAGACCCTCAGACAAACGAAAGAGGCACAGAAACAACGATCCATCAGATATAGAAGGTTTTTTGGGTCCTTGGGGTGGTTACATTGATGAAAAACGAGTTATCAAGCCAAGCGAAGATGAAGCCGCTGAATTAGAAGAAATCTTAGCCAAACGAAATAAACGAGGAAAGCAGACAGAGGAGAAACCACTCGAGGAGAAGACCATATTACATAGTAATGTGCCCATATATATTATCAACATATATTGTAAATACATAAATTAGTAACAAAGTTGCTTTTTATATAGAATAGTTTTTAGAATTTCATCATTATGTAAATTAATTCAAACTTAAACTAAATTTATTAAGATAACATTTTTAACATGAGTATTGTCTTGAAATTTACTTCATAACATTTAATAATTTTAAATTGCAGTTAAAGACAGTGTGGACTATCAGGGACGCTCATTCTTGCACGCGCCTCAGGATGTAGGTGTGAATCTCAGATCGGAATCACCACCCGATCGTTGCTTTTTACCAAAGGCGCAAATTCACACGTGGGAAGGCCACACCAAAGGCATTTCGCAAATCCGATGGTTTCCACGTACAGCGCATTTATTACTGTCCTGTAGTATGGATTGTCGAGTGAAGGTATTTGACATGACGATATTTTAATTTGATATGTTAACGTATACAAATACTATGTTATATTAATATGTCTTATTATGTAGTTGTGGGAAGTATACAAAGACAGGAGATGCGTTCGTACATACTATGGACATCGACAAGCGGTACGGGACATAAGTTTTGACAATGACGGCAAGCGATTTTTATCAGCGGCTTACGATCGATACGTGAAACTTTGGGACACAGAAACAGGAACTTGTATCAGTCGCTTCACGAGTAGAAAGATCCCATATTGTGCCAAGTTTAATCCTGATCCAGATAAACAGCACCTCTTTGTAGCTGGTACCAGTGATAAAAAGATCATTTGCGTAAGTAAAAAAAAATATTTTTTTACTTATCGAAAACGATGTGATTTAAGATCATTGTTGTTTTCGATCAAGATTTTGATAATACAGACACACAAAAATGACCTCATTCGTAACAGTAAACATGCAACAATAAATGTAAAAATAAAGTATAATAATTAACGTCTTCAATTAAATATTATAATTTAATATTCTGTTACAGTGGGATATACGTTCTGGTGAAATAACACAAGAATATGATAGACACTTAGGAGCTGTGAATACCATCACGTTTGTCGACGAAAATAGACGATTCGTCACAACCAGTGACGATAAAAGTCTTCGGGTTTGGGAATGGTATGAATTCTCCATTAATTCCATTAATTCTCGTAAAGGTTATTTCTGGAAAAATGAGATTAATTTGTTATTAAAGATAAATTATTTTTTTATGTATAGGGACATTCCTGTGGATATGAAATACATAGCTGATCCATCCATGCATTCTATGCCGGCGGTAACGCCGTCACGAAATCAGAAATGGCTCGCTTGCCAAAGCATGGATAACAAAATTGTTATATTTTCGGCGTTAAATAGATTCAAAATGAATCGAAAGAAGACGTTCACGGGGCATATGGTCGCAGGATATGCGTGCGGTTTAGACTTCTCGCCAGATATGAGGTAATATATAAAAAAAATGCGTTTCTTAGTAAAATATAATCTTTAAAATCTTGATTATTTTTATAGAAAATGATCAATCTTTCGGTAAAGTATTATATTTGTTCTTATTTCAGTTACTTGGTATCGGGCGATGCAGATGGTAAGTGCTACATATGGGACTGGAAAACAACAAAGTTATACAAAAAGTGGAAGGCGCACGACGGGGTGTGCATTGACGTATTATGGCATCCTCATGAGCCTTCTCGACTCGCTACTGCTGGCTGGGACGGCAAGATCAAGTACTGGGACTAAAACAATTCCCAACAAGCCGTAAGCCACAGACATCCTTGTTGACAACAGACATATTTTGTATATTTGTAAATAATAAATACTGATAATTAAAAGAAAATAAGATTTTTAAACACTAATTGTCATTGATAATGCACATTGATAATGAATGTATGACAATGTATGAATGCTTTTATATTATAGACTATATATAAATAATCAAATGATTTTAATTAAATAAAATCTCTCTATTTCTCAATCCTTTGATTACTTTCTCGCTAATACCTTATCCAATCGAATATATCATCGGTGAATGTGTATATGTATAATCAAGTTTGATTGTTCGGTAGAACACTCGTCATTGCTATACAATTGCGACGATACATACGTGGCACGCATAACGCATATAATACTATTGAATTCTGTTATCTGGCGACACGAATATACCCACCATTATTTAACATATACTACGTTTACGCGCGAGCGTTACTTCTGTAGTAACTTACGATATGTCACTCGTTTACGCGGAGTAAATTATCGTAAGTTACTACAAAATCCCATTTACGCGAAGGAAAATCCCGTTTACGCGAAGGAATTATCGTAAGTTACTACAGAAGAAACGCTCGCGTAAACGTAGTAATAGGTAACCACTTCTCTCCAACCTTGCCCGATACCGATGAGTTAGCAACCCTGTTCCGTGGGATATGGCGTGAAAAATCAATAGTGCGCGCGTCAGTGTACACCGTACGTTCGTATGGTCGCTCTCGTATTTTAGCCCCTGATTGGAAAATTACGCGAACGAACTGCAGCGGATTCTTTACCTGTGCCGTATACAGCACCCTACCCATGAAATCCCTTATGAATTGTAAGCGTTATGCAAACGGCAAATATTTATCAAGACATTTACAGATAGAGGTAGTGTCGTCTATTACCACGCAATAAAGTGGAAGGTGAGTTTTCTGTTTACACCTATGCACATGCATCATATACGTCGCAAATCCGGTGTTCACGAAGCGTATTGTTGCGATTACCAATCCAGTCGTTGTGATAAATGTCGATAAAGAATAATGTCGATTTTAAAACGATGAATATTCAACGTATTAAAAATGTATACATGTATCGAAAAAGCATACATGTGTATCTTCTTCTTTTTGTTGAATTGTTTTTTTTTCTTTCATTATGGAGAAGAAAGTATGGTAATATGAAACCCCACTTTGTTTTTAGGCGATTTCTTGTAAACTACAAGCTCAATTCTTTCGTTTCTGATATGCTTAGGTTCCTTATTCTATTGGCAATCCATTTTTAACATTCGATTTATAATTCTCTACTTACAAGAAAAGATTATCGAAAAATGAGCATTAAGTCATAAGTCGCATCGTAATATGCTGGTAATATGAACCCCACTATTTTTTTGGATGCGTAAAATAAAAAAATTCACAAAACGCTTTTCAAAAAAGTAATGTATTTAAGAAAGTTATTGTAAAAGAAATACATATTAAAAAATCAAAACAAATTATATAATAAAAAAATAATTTAAAGAGAAAATTCATTTTCTTTCGTCTATCGATATAAATCACACATGTATTCTTCTTTCTCTGCTCTTGCACATTCATTGTGAGTCCAGAAAGTACATTGAATCCACAGACATTGACCTAGCACCTTGGAGGTCCATAATACAAACTACAAACGTTTACCATCTTGAAAAACAATAGCAATTAGTGCAGTTACAGCAAAATGAAAAGAACTAAATATTCTTAAACACGTGGAAATGTTAGATAACATCATACTTTAAATGTCTGACTATAAACGTTAGCTGTTAATCACATATATAGTTACAAATAAACAAAGTTTTACCTACCTTTTAAACGTTCGGAAATCAACAAAAAAGAAATATGTTTTTTACTTTATTATTATTGCCAACTAATGAATCTGTCATTCTTACGGCCCAAAGGACAACTTAATAAACAAGTTTCAGCTGTCACTTATAGAGTGGAACTCAAAGTTTTTAAGATATTTGAGGGGTTCCATTATCAGCAAGATTTCATATTATCACCTTCTCCTCTATTGTGCAAACATAATTAAATAAAATTTACCCTCATTCTTTTTCACTAGATAAAGAACTTTGAAGGTAAAACGCGATATTTCATCCGTTTAGGCGATTAGGTATATATATACCTCCAGTTCATATAATAAAGTGTTCTCGATATAAACGTTAATGTAAAACGGAAACTATACGATCTTTTTCACGCCTGCCGATGACACATAAATTGCTGTACCTAAAACTTTTTTCTTCTTTTTAAATGTTTTCGTGATATATTCTTGAAGAATTATATACGTTCCATCAACATCTAGAAATAGTTCTATGGAATTTTATACAGCATTTTCTTACAACCAATATATTGAATTTATTATATAGTTATAATTAATTATTATAGGTGTTATTATTATATATAGGTATAATTAATTTTATATAATTTATATATAATTTTTCCAAAGTTTTAAAAAAAAATTGTACTTCCCTGGTGAAAAAATTTCTCACATTCTTCTCATATTTTCTCATATTTCTCATATTTTCTCAGAAATTTTGCAAGAATTGGGACTTATGAAAAATTCTGAAAAAATATATAAAATTTCTCAGATACTTTTAGAAATAATTGGATGAAGATTTTTGGAATATTTCAGTATCCGTATGTATGAAAATTTCTGATAATTTGCACAGATTTTCTCATATTTATTCAGATTTATACAAAGATATATTAACGAAAATTATTCTTATTTTATCTGAGTTTTTCTGAAACACGTTCCAATTCATATAAAAAATCTGAAAAATTCTGAATATTCTGAGAAAATCTGAAAATTTTTATAGAAATTCTGAATCTATTTTTTCACCAGGGTCTGAAAAACATGAAAGGAAAAATATATATTAATAAAATTAAAATATAAAGAAATGTGTAGTATATAAAAATCAAATGGTATGTTGTATTATTAAATTTTTTTACTGTGAAATAAAAGAGATATCGCATAATTGGGACAGTTACAGTACAGGATAAGGCGTTCCTGAAGATGATGGACGGAGCCGGATTGGGATACTCATATCACCTCCCATCCGCCGGTTGGAATCTGAAAATCAGAAATGCATTGTCGCAGTTCAGTGATCTTTTTAGCGAATTTAACAAGTATATCGCACCGGCTTATCATCATGACCGCTGCGAAAGGTACGTGGATTTCTCTGGAAGATCATTCAAAAAACAGAGGTAAAGAAAAAGCCGCAAGACTTTAAGTAAAAACTGCTTCATTAAATATTTTATTAAAAGCATCATATCTCAATTCTAATTTGTTTCTTTTTCTTTTATTAATAAATATATAGGAGTCATAAGAAAAAAAGCAAACGGATTTCTTTCAATTAATCTGACATAATATTCATAACATTTATTTTTATATCATAGAATGTTGCTATGCCTTTTTCCGTTACTAATATATTCACTCTGCAATTTGCGTATATATTTGCATATATATATGATAATTGTGTGCGTGCGTGTGTGTTATTAATTTAACTCTCATGTATTTATCATACAGATCTGTACAAATGCGCTTATACTCGATGCACAAGAGGGAATTTGTCATGGTGTTTGTTGCTTTTTTTGCGTGTTTCGGATTAGCGATTTTTATTGGCCTGGCCGGTAAGTATCAGCAATCATTTTCTAATTATTTCGAAGTAAAAAAATTCAAATGTCAACAACACTAGTGCTATTAACCTCAAACATATTAAAATATATCATTGCATTAACGCTTTTAAAGGACCACCTATAACGTCGACCAGTGAACAGAAAGCGCATTTAAACGGCAGCGAGATGGCCACTGGTCCATTCATCATGAAGACACCTCTATTGTCTACATATAGCCAGCAATTATGGGTCATTGCTAAGCTATCGACATCGAATAATGACGGTAACGTGCGTCTGTGAAGTTGGCACGACAGTCTATGAATTTAAAAATAGTATATTGGGTAATTATATACAATTTAGGGGCCTCACCTCAAATATCGATGAAATTATGCTCAATCGATGCGTTTTTGCACGAAACGAAAGAATCTGGCAGAAAAAAAGTGTCGCTCTGCCCGCGACGCGAGATATTAAACGTTTAAAGTTGACAGGAATCAGGTTATGATTCCCGTCATACCGACGAGATGTAGCAACACTGAACATGTCCTGCGGCTGCATGCCCATACTCAGTGGCCGCACGCGCATGCAAAAGTGCGCGAATTTGAAACGTATGTATACTTATATAATGCATATCACTTGTTAGCTTTCAATGATGAATATATCTTATATAATGGCTGTGTTCGGGGAACGCACTATTAGCGCTATTGTATCATTCTATCTTTATCGCTCATCAGGTGTAAAATAAGGATAGAATAAACAAATAGCACTAATATAGCGCGCTCCCCGAATCCAGCCTATATATCAAAGTACATGCGTGGGCGGGAGGGCTTTGCTCCCCTGCATCCCTTCCATGCATGTACTTTATAATTTCGCTTTACAACTTAGCATGTATGTACTTTAAGTTGTAAAGCGAGGTCCACGCTGCCTACCGGCGGAGGTGGGTGCAGGAGGGGGGCCGAAGGCCCCCCCCTCCCTCGCACCCACCCCGTCGGTAACCTCACGCATGTAAGCCCCCTTGCACCCCTCCATGCATGTGCTTTATAATTTCGTTTTACAACTTAGCATGTATTGTACATCCTTTATATTGTAAAGCGAGGGCCACGCTGCCTACCGACGGGGTGGGTGTGGGGAAAGGGGGGCCAAAGGCCCCCCTCGC
>NW_020210873.1:0-13707 GCF_003070985.1 Temnothorax curvispinosus | reverse complement strand
GTGTGTGTGTGTGTGTGTGTGTGTGTGTGCTTCCCACGCATAATTAAACTAATGAAACTCCCAGCGTGAGACCTAACTGCTTGAATCGAGATGCTTGGTTATTCTGCACGATTAATTAATTTAAAATTGGCGCAGTTTTACATGCGCGTGCGGCCACTGAGCATGCGCATGTGGCCACAGGGCATGTTCGTAGTCGCCAGTAGTCGCTACAGCTCGTCGGTATGACAGGAATCATAACCTGATTCCTGTCAACTTTAACGTTTAATATCTCGCGTCGCGGGGCAGAGCGACACTTTTTTCTGCCAGATTCTTTCGTTTCGTACAAAAACGCGTCGATTGAGCATAATTACATCGAGATTTGAGGTGAGGCCCCTAAACTGAATAATTACCAAAAAAAAATATTTTTTGGAAGACACTTTCTGCTAATTATACGCTTAATTAATTTTAATTAATTGTGATTAGTGCATGGTTTTCCAAACTCTAAAAAGTTTTTTCCAAATATCTCCAAATGATTTCCAAACGATCGGATAAGATAATTTTCAATAATTTTTAATGTGTTTGCCAACTATACTTACGTCGATAGTTGTTCATACTTTTATGCAACACGTGCATGGAAAGTGCCCCATTACGCACGCTACGCGTGCGTGATAGACCACTTTCCAGGCACTTGCAACATAAAATAGGGAGTGTAAGCCGTGTGTAAAGATGAAAATTTCCGGGTGCGGAGTTTACGCACGAGCCGAAGGTGGGAATTTTCATCTTACCTCACTTGTTACACAAATAACTATTATATAACACGTGCGTGGAAAGTGGCCCGTTACGCGCGCGCCATCTGTGCGACAAATAGCCAATTCCACACCGAGAAATCCTCCGCTCGAAACGGTGCGGTAATGTTCTCATTCCGCCTTCGGCTCGTGCGTCCACTTCGCACCCGTGTCCAATTCTCAACTTCCCCTCCGTTCCCGCACTTGTTACATAATAGTTATTTGTGTAACAAGTGCGGGAAGGTGAGAATTGTTGGAAATTAATCTAAATTTTTTTTACCGTTAAACAATTTTTAAAAATTACGTCCAGCATATATGACACTTAGTGAAAAAGTTTTTTACATTTTTGTTAATTTTTTGAATGTGCCAACTTTACAGACGTTAAAAACATTCTGATCATTAGAACTAATAGCAAGAAGCGTTTACGAAATGTAAAGTTTGTTAGAAAGCAGAATAATTACTCGACATTTATCTCTTTACGTATGACACTATGATCATTTGGCAATTAAAAATAATCGCTTTCTTGTTCGAATGTATATAAAAAAATAAAATAGATTAAATGCAAATTTCTTAATTTTTTAACAAAGTTATCTTTATGACTACGATTGTGATAACAAAAGTCTAGATATATTTTTTGTATTTCAGTCTACGTTAGATCATAATCTATTTTTTTAATATACTTTACAGCTTATTCTTGAATATTAATATATTTATGGGTGATGATTTGTAGATGAGAGATACGACAAAGGGTTTCAAGTTAGTGTTTCCATAGACGGTATCACTGCTGATCGCAAGCCCGTGTCCGTACTACCCCCGGAAACTGGACATAATCGGTAAAAATGCAATAGAAATGCTCTTGTGGTTCTCTCGATAATTAATTAAAGTTGAACGAAACAAAATTAATTCTATAAAAAATTTTTTTATTGTAATACATCTATTGTTTTAACAACATACAATGAATTATACTATTAAGAAAACCGGAGTTTATATCACATTGTTGAAATGCATAAATTAATACAGATAAATCTCTTATGATCGAGTAATAATATGTGAAATAATGACCATTATTTTCCAGAACCAGACATTTGAAATGTGAAAGGCAATCCTGCGAGGAACTAGTCGTCGCCCACCTCGGATTCCTTGATTATAGCTACTACATAATCACTGTCCGCTTCCATGGACTTGAAAGCTTCCATCAGCGATACACTATACGAGAACTCACATTCTACGTCAGTAAGCACTGCATGAAATATGATCATACTCGTTTGGACAAGACATTACCTCATCTTTTTCTTTACGTTTCTCCTATTTTTTCCTGTTCACAGTTTAAGAACTACAATCCGGCGTTCACGCAGATCGAAATCTGGTTCCGACTGATCTTCTTATTGACCACGTTCGGAGTGATGGTAATTCACTGTTACAATGGCATAAAAGATAGACGAGTTAAAACAAGTCGAAGACTATTTGTTTCTGCGAAATTGTGCCGACGATATAAATGATGATCGACGTTAAAGATTGGTTTTGAAACAATGCGCAATTTTATCTTTCTATTATATTACTTTGCAAGTAAATATAACGCAAAACTAAAATAAATTCAGTTTAACTCTTTACTCTTTATTGCATCGTGTTGTTTTTGAGTAACAAACTGAACAATAAATATATTTTGCATTAACTAAATTTGACATTTAAAACATTCAAAAAGACACTATAATATATATTGTGTGTGTATATATATATATATATATATATATATAATATAATAGTGCACACCTAAGGTAAATCTGTTAATACAAAATGGCTTTTATAGTTACAATTAATTTAAATGCAGCTATGGAACCTTTAAACATTTGTCTATAAGTATGTGAACTCATACTTGATAATAATTTTGTTGTTAAATATTTATTGAGCGATGTTTAGGACGATGCAAAGTCGAGCAAAAATTAAAGAGGCGGGTAATAGTGCGCAGTTTGAACATTGGCAAAATTTGTGTCTGCAGCGGATAAATTTTGAACTTTTTTACTTAAATTATTAGTTTTAAGTATAGTTAATGTGAGTGATGATAAATAATTGAAAATTAAATGCAAAACTTTAAAAATCGAGGGATATTTAAAAAAAATTTTTTTTTGCGAGTAGAACTGACTTATTAATTCGATTGAATTGACTAATTAATTCGACACGTAAATATATATAAATTTAAATATAAATAAACTATATATATATAAAATCGACATAAATAAAGCCGTGCATTATTCCCCGATTTGTCATTCCGAAACAATTTTGTCAATTACTAGCGAACCGCAAATGAAATTATGGGACCAACGCGGCAAAAGGTTCCCAAGGGATCGTATTTCACTATGTTATACCAATTACAGTAGCAAATAAAAATTGCCCACTTACGAGCTTAACTCCTGTCGTTTCAAAATAATAAGAAAACGGGTGCGTTTTCTTTTTCGCTTCCTGCGTTCAAACGAAGCTTTAAGCTGGGATAAAGCGTATATTTTTTATCTAGAATTGACGTAAGCTTTGAAAATTTGTCACTTACATGTCGTCAGCTATCGTCACAGTTTCAAACTTGAGGTGCGCACTATTACCTACTGCGTCGTATTCTCCTACTTTCCCCTATATAATATGACTGAAACATTCATTTTTTAATTAATGATTAAGAGAGAAGTTTATCATTCAGCTAATCTCCGATCTCGATGATCAGAAACTCGTAACTTCGCAAAATAAAATATTGCAATGATTGCTTTTTAACTCGGCCCGTTTTTTTTCCGCGGATATTTAAATAATGTTCTAGAAATCGAAAGAAAAATTGTATCGCTTTCAGTGCTGGTTCGGCCATTCGCTTAGAAAGTATCCGCTGCATGATTGGTCAATAGAACAAAAGTGGATCTCTATACTTCTTCCATTACTGATTCTGTACAATAGTAAGTTTTCGAGATTCTGACATTTTTCACCAATACGCATTTTCGTGATTTTCGACATTTTATTGATGAGCTTACTCTATTGAACAGATCCGCTGTTCCCCATGATCTTCTTGATAAACTCTTGGGTACCCGGTATGCTGGATGCAATTCTGCAAACAACTTTCCTATGTGCTATCCTCATGTTCTGGCTCTGTGTCTATCATGGTCTTAGACAGGTACTCTGATATCGTCAAAAACTGAGAAACATTGATAATCCTGATGCGCAAGGCTTAGAGAATTAAATTAATTAGTTAATTCATACATTATTTACATATTTATCGTTCGTAAGTTCGCGAGTCACGTTTTTATTAAGGAAGTAAAATATGAGTTTGTAGTATAGCTTCATATTTCTACTATTACTTTTAAATATATTTCAGTGATAATTTAAAAATCATTATACCTCAATAGGAAAATTGCGCAAATATTGTATAATAATTGTATCATTTAATTGAAGGAATTTCACAGTTATTGTGCTAAGATAATTCCTCGTAACGCAGCGTTCTTGCTGGCATTAAATTTCTGAATAATATTTGCACAAAAATTAAGAAATTCAATTTTATGTTTAATTAAATTTTACACAATTGGTTCGACATTTAGAAGCAAAATATCACTTCAGCACACTTCAGCAAACACCGATAACAGTTACATAGAACATTCATTATATTTTACGTACGAGAAAGGATGCCATCTATCGGCGACCTAGCGAACACAGAATATGCTACGTAATACAAAAATAACACATAATAAAATTCAAATATATTTTTCAATTATTTCGTAATTATTTCGTAATTTCTTTCCAATTTTGCGATTATTCCGCTAAGACAGTTCGTCCATATCGCTGCTGTCTTGCTGAAATACTATTTAGAAATAAACTGTGCAAATATTTATCAATATTTGCACAAAGATCTAAATTTCTATTAGTGTTGCTGCAAATATTGAGGCATAATTGCAGCATTCCCAATTTCATCCAGATTTCGTCATATGATGTTATGAATATTTTTCTATCGGAAAGTAAATATACAATTAGAGTACACTTTATTTCAAAATAAAAATCTTATATTCTGTTAGCTTACAATTTCATAATGTATTATATTAATTATGCTTATCGATCATTATGATCATACACATATACGTACACATGCGCGCGCGTGCGCGCGCACACACATTCTAATTGACAATTTGTTTATTTTATTTAGAACGAGAGACGGCTTATCACGTTTTATCTGCCCAAGCTCTTAGTTGTGGGTATGTTATGGGGTGCAGCATTGACTCTCGCCACATGGCTTCGTTGCACCGAGTTGGAGGATCCTACTTATAATTATGTTCTCGATACATCGAATTACTACGTAAGTTGAACTCGTGCTTATTAATACAGATTATTACAATAGAATATTCATTCATTTATAGGCTATTACAAGGAATGTTAATGTTACGAAGAATATTAGGACTATTATATTAGTCTATTAATTATATCTAAAAAATGACTTGTTATTTTATTCATCCTTTTTTTAAGAAACACATATAGGTCGTAGTCGAAATCTTTTGTGTTTTCAAAACTTTAGGGGTTAATTTATAATGCAATACGCAATACGCCACGTTTTTCCTCATGATCTCAACAACTCCGACAATTCGAATTGTAAGGCCAATCGCATATTTTAAGATGTGAATCGAAGTAAAGTCCGGTGGGACACATCTGTGACTGAGGCGTTCCCCAATTGCACTGATAGAAACAATCGCACAGGAAGGAATGCGGCAATAACAGCGGTCCCGGATAATGAATCGGACATCGTGGAAACGGCCACGGACAGTCGATCCAGGACGAGTCGCAATAACCGGCTTGCCAGGGCCAGTTGTACACCTGAAGAACGCGGGATTGAAATGCAACTTTTCTGAGCACTCAAAGAACATCGGCACGCCCCAGTCGCATTTGTAGAACTGAATTGTTATAAAATTACGTTCTTTATATATGTATATGAGAAAATACTCAGAGTGTCACCCAGTTTTTTATACTATTAAGAAGGAAAAGTAAACTAAACTTATAGAAAATCAGGACATCAATAATTAGTATAATCGAAAATGAAAAAGTTCAATTATCGATTCCATACAATTTACTTGCTTCTTCTTTTCCGCGAAGAAACTTACCAAGCTGCAGTTAGTCAAATGAGGCAGCAACACCTGATGTTCGTGGTGCGCGAGTCTGGCGCATGGGTTTTCCTCTTCCGTCTCAGTTGCGCTCAGATTTCTCACAACGTTGACCTTGAGCTTCACTTCGCCCTGGCCTCAGGGTCGTCTTAAATTCGTGTACCTGGTAACCTCGATTGCGGTTCTCGTAATTTATCAGATCTTCCGGCGGATACGAGAGTTGCATTGTGCAGCTTACTTGCAGTGGCTTTGGTTCGCTGTATTTCGCAATGTCTTGTCGCAATTTCACCGGACAGTCGACAATCGTGTACAATCCGCTGATCCTTAGCGAAGCTTGTAGTATAATAATGTCGATCGCTGATTGAGTAAACAGCTATTTATTCGTTGATACAAGTGATTCATTTCGTTAATGAAGCAATCGAACGGGACAGCAATATAAGCCATTTCCTTCATTTAATTCTCTACAGAGGAAAAGAGAATATATTATACTTATTGACAAATATACATGACTATTTTTTTCTCACAAATTTTTTTAATTTATCAAAAATTTCTAAAATTAACTTGAAGTATTAGGTATCTAAATCTTGCATAAATTATAAAACAGGTAAATTTATTTCTATTAACTCTTGTCAAGATTAAGGCTCATGCACAATGAGAGGAATAAAAAACAAGGACCGTCAAGACACGGTCTTGAAAAAAAGATGTGACTATGAATTCTCTCTATGTTTAATTCCTTGTTCCTTATTCCTTTCATTGTGCATAAGCCCTTATAATTTTACTCGATTAGAATATATATCCTTATTTACTATTGTACCAATCTTTTCTCAAAGAAAAGATTGAGAAAAAGTTGAGTTGTTAGTACTAACCGAATTGTTCATGTTCACAGATCAGTAAACCAAAGATAATTTTATTGTAGCTATTGTAGGATCGAACGTCTTAAATCTATTGTTTCCGCACGTTCGTTGCAACTCTTTTTTTTTGCACACACAGATTCAATCGCGATCCGATATTGATATAGATAATTTCTCAACAGCTAGTGCTTCTGTCATGCTGTACTTGAAGATTACCAGTTCTCGATCTTAATTTGGCGTCGTATCGAAAGTGGTATAGAGATCGAAACTTAGTCTCTATCAAAGAAGAGTAGCAAAAAGATGTGACATCGCGATAGAGAAACGATCAATATGCGATTACTTATAAGATATATAAGAAATAGATATATGAGAGACATATTAAATATCTGTACTTGTTAACACACTGCATACACAGACATCTGTTTCTAGGGCTTCAAGGTATTCTTCTTCACGGTGGGTGGTTTCTACATCGCATATCTATTGCTTCTTATATTAAAAGCATACAGCGAACTACGATCTATGCCATACTTTGGTAAATATATTTTTTAATCCGTGCTTAAGGCCGTTATTTAATAAAAATATATTTAATTATAATTTTGTATAATCTATATCTTGAATTTTATTATAAATGAACAATTTATATAGACATAAGAAATATTTGAAAATTGAGCATTAAATTACAGTTTTATCAAGAAAAATATCTTGTGGTGAATACCTTATAATTTAAATTGAAACCGATAGATGGTATTCGATGTGATCTGTTTCTCGTATTTAAAATTTAACAAACAGTGTTATAAGAATGCCATCAAAAGACACGACTGTCACGCGCTATTCTCGCGCGACACTGTCTCGGAGCGACACAATTTTTGTATCAGTTATATCGTGGAGTCTACTTTTATAATAAAGTGACACGCTTAAAAAATAACATTTGAAAATATATAACAATTTTCTAAAACTTATTTAAATATATATGTCCTTATATATAATCTTATATAATCATATATGACCATATAAACTCTTATCAGGCCAAAATTCATATATAATAAGATCGCTTCTTATATGAGCATATAAGACATTATAAGAGATATTTTTTATATTTTCTTCTTCTTCTTCTCTAGCCTGTTTTCATCCACTCCTGGACATAGGCCTCTTCCACTTCCTTCCATGTCTTTCTCTCCTGTGCTGTCTGCATCCACCTCTTTCCTGCGTGGCGTTAGATATCATCTCGCCATCTCGTCTGTGGTCGGCCAATGCTTCTTTTGGACTCTCTTGGTTTCCATTGCATCAGGACTTTGGTCCATTTGGTGTTGCTTCTCGCAACATGTCCCGCTCATTGCCACTTTTGTCCACTTGCTCGTTCAACCACGTCGGCAACTCCTGTTCTTCTCCTTATCTCTTCGTTTCGGATTTTATCCCTCAGGTTGATTTTCAGCATTGCTCGCTCCATATATGACACTGTCATATATGATTATATGAGATTATATAAGGTCATATAAAAAATATCTCTTATTGTGTGTTATATGCTATAAGAAGCTATCTTATCATATATGAATTTTGGCCTGATAAGAGTTTATATGGTCATATATGATTATATAAGATTATAATTATATATAAGGACATATATCCCTGGAAAAAAAACCTTTTATTTATTTATATTAGTTTATATTAGTAGAAATATGATTATATATGATCATATAAGAACTGGAAAATATAATCTTAAACAATATTATATGGCCATATATAACCATATATGATTATATACTCGGGAAAAAATACCTCTTATTTGTTCATATTAGTAAATATATAATTATATATGGTCATATAAGAAATGGAAATATAATCTTGAACAATATTATATGCGGCTAAATCTCTTTAAGTACAACTGTATATAGTCATGTATGGTTTCATATACTAGTATATTATCATGTGTGATCATGTAAAAGTATATTTATAAGGTTAAAAATAATCATATATGAATATGTATATACTCTATAATGGATCTATCCATATAAATTTCTATAACTATTATAAATATTCTTCTAGTATATTATTTTACTTGACAATATCAAATTAATATAAAATATATTATTTTTAGTTTCAGTTTACACAATTGCACATTTGTAAGTTCGACAAAGTCCATATTGGCACGCAGTGCCAATTTAAAAAACTGTAACATGTATTTAATAATGATTGATATTGTGAAATATTATTAAGCATCAAGATCCGCTTCGACCGAAAACGGCACTTCTTATTGCTTATATGTTATTTTAAATTTTTTTTTCTAATTTTGCATAGATACTTAATTTTTTTAATTGACATTAATTTTTATTAAATATTTTCGTAAACAGTGAAATTACCAGTAATAATTCGTGAAAAAACTGTTATATAATATATATTATAGTTCTTATAAACAAATATATTAATCGTATTATTTTGCAAACATACCTTATAATTTAAACTGAAAATAATATAATCGTATATGAAATGATATAGTCATATAAGATTATATATGATCAGATCAGAATATTGCATCTCAAAGTATCCGATAGATGGCATTCGATGTGATCTGTTTCTCGTATTTAAAATTTGACAAACAGTGTTATAAGAACGGCATCAAAAAGACACGACACTGTCTCGCGCTATTCTCGCGCTGTCTCGGAGTGACACAATTTTTGTATCAATATAAGGGTTTTTTTTCCCGGGTTATATCTTTGAGTGAAGATTTACAATTACCACTTGATGATAAGCGTGCGGTTTACTTTGCAGATTTACGTCTGCGGTTTTTGACCCTGCTTGCTGCGGTGGTCGCCGGCGTTTGCAGTTTGGTCACCGCACGTCAATTCGGAGCCGGTGTATTGGAGGACAGCTTCGCTTCTCGTCTTTCTACTTATTACCGCACGTCCGCGCAGTTCATGGCTCTTTATGGTCTCCTCAATTTTTATTTATACACCATGGCATACGTTTACGCGCCTGCGCTTCAACAGGTCTATGGGCAACGTGAGTGTGTCTCCGAAAACAATTATTATACTCCATAATTTTCGATACAACACTTACTCATTTATAGCGATAAACTTGAAGAGCAATAATCTTACAAAATATAAAAAGGTAGTAAAAATCAGAAACAACTTAAAAAGTAAAAAGATTTGTTACATAATTTATTGAAAAAAATACGAAGGAAGATTCTCCTGTACATCGTTAATATAATTTATGAAAATAATACTTGTAATATTTTCTATTGTTATTGAACCATGGAAACCCCGACAATAATTTATAATCACCCTATATATTCTATTATTTATGTGTCTAGAACATAATTTTTTTGTTACATTTATTGCAGACTCATCGATAACGAAAGATAGCCCTGCGTTTTCGATGTTCAATGATTCTGAGGAGGAAGTAATATACGGATCGGACGAGGATAGTCGGCGACCACTAACTCGTACTCCACGAAACGCAGAGGACAGTGACTGAGGGCCTTAAAAAAAACAATTTCATACTTTGTGCTAATCGAAACATAGATCGTTAAATGGAAAAAAACAATGAGAAAACTTTTGATTCATGTTTCTACTGTGATTCGCAGTCATACTGCCATCACATTAAAAGTTGAAAAAAACTAATTAACTAAAAATTCGTGTAAGTAGTTTGTTGAAGAATCAAATGTTAATTGTAAATGTAAACGAAGACTTTGTATCATGTTTACGCAAGCTTCAAGAAAGATGCATACTGTACATAAATTACAAATATATACTGATAATGTGAATTTATGTATTATTGCATTGTGTAGAGTAGGTAGTCCAACAATGAACCATGTAAATTTCAGAGGCTTATATCTCTCTCAATTATTGAGTTGGAGATCTATGTTTTTGCATACAGTTTATGAATTTGGTTGGCTACATACTGTATAAGATGACTTATAAGTTATTTTTAAAGTTTAGCCACAATTTCGATTTTTTTAAAACAATGTCAAATGGTTCATTGTGTACAGGGGTGTGTACCACACACAATAAACCTAGCTATTTTTAACAATAAACCACATGTTTTATACTGTAAATTTTTAGTGTTATTTTAATTAATTTTACTATGTTTTAAAATGTTTATTTAGGGAAGAGATAATTATAACACAGATAACTGTAGTAAAAAACAAAATGGTTAATTGTAGACCATATAACATTTTTTACGATAATCTAAAAAAAATATGGTAAAATAATTTGCTTACAGAATTATAATAAAGCTAAATATACACAAAATTATAGAATAATGAAAAAAATAATAGATATAACAACAACAACATGAAAAATACGTAAAACTTACGAAAAAAACTTGGTTTGTCACCCAAAAATTACAAAATGTGGCCTCAAACGGCCGTCCTTCGCGCGATTTGTCGGCCGATTGAAGAGCCGAGGGCGTCAAATGCGAGTCGTTGCATGACAACAAGCACAATCTAGCAACATTACATTTATGAAATGTCGCAAAAGTATACTACTGGTTCATTGATGAACTACCTACCCTATAGAAGCAATGTAAGAACTGAAAGAGGAAGATATGAACGGAAATATGATAGAAAGAAATAGAAAAAATAGAAAAAAGAACGAATTTTATAAATTTTTAAAATGATAGCTAATTTGGAGAATAACGTAGGAACAAATTCCTATTGATCTCTTTCGACTTATCTACTTTTACGGCAAAATTAGGGTGACGAAAAGTTATTAAAATACAAATGAATAAAACAACAATAAAATATGATGAAGTTTCGTTTCACGCAATATTGAATTTTGTGCATTCATTTATTTACAATTTTAAAATTATATTTGAAATTTTATTCATTTATTTTAACGTTATTATAACATTTATCAAGAGACACGGTAGTGTCTCGCGCCAAGTACACGCGGAGCGAGACCGACCGTGACTCTTTTACGCGACGCGACGGGTTGCGAGTACCCGAGATGTTGAGATCTCGATAACGAGTGAACGGATCAAGTTCTAAGTAGGCTTGATCGATAGCTTGGGGTCCAATTAGGGGGGGGGGTTTCTCTTATAATATTCCGCTCCGTGCCCTACGAGCGGAGATATTGCGACGCAAAGTCCAAATGTGAAAATTTTTTATTAAGATACTTCTTCTTCTTCTTCTTCTTCTACTTCTAACGCCGACGTTATATGATGACGTCATAATCAGAAACGTTACTTTCACTTTTTCGACGCTGGCGGCGCAGGTATCGCCAGTTTCGATATCGCGCGCGTATTTCGAAATTAGGTCGATAGACTTATCGGTCAGGAGGAAGATTTCTATTTAGGTAAATTAGGTATATACTTATATAATATATATTGAGTCAATTGCTTCATGTTTATCTGGAGAGATTTCGTATCCTTACATCGTATTACCACCGCTGCCGGAAAAGAAGGTTCTCTACGCTTGGCAGAAAGTGCCGCTAGGGAATTTTTAAGTCGATTCTTATGAATCAAGCTTGAATTCGATGTCTAGGTATCCCAGGTTGCCGATGACGAGGTCCAGATAGTGCGCTTCATAGTTTTCGGTGTCCAGGTGTAATAATACGTTGAATTCGATGTCTACGTGTCCCAGGTTGCCGATGACGAGGTCCACATAGTGCACTCCGTAGTTTTCGGTGTCCAGGTGTAATAATACGTTGAAATCAATGTCTACGTGTCCCAGGTTGCCGATGACGAGGTCCACATAGTGCGCTCCGTAGTTTTCGGTGTCTACGTGTATTAATACCTTGAATTCGATGTCTAGGTGTCCCAGGTTGTCGATGACGAGGTCCACATAGTGCGCTTCGTAGTTTTCGGTGTCTACGTGTATTAATACCTTGAATTCGATGTCCACGTGTCCCAAGTTGCCGATGACGGGATCCAGATAGTGCGCTTCATAATTTTCGGTGTCCAGGTGTAATCGTACGTTGAATTCGATGTCTAGGTGTCCCAGGTTGGCGATGACGAGGTCCACATAGTGCGCTTCGTAGTTTTCGGTGTCCAGGTGTAATAATACGTTGAATGCAATGTCTAGGTGTCCCAGGTTGCCGATGACAATGTCTAGATAGTAAGCTTCGTAGTTTTCGGTGTCTACATGTATTAATACCTTGAATTCGATGTCTAGGTGTCCCAGGTTGCCGATGACGAAATCCATATAGTGCGCTCCGTAGTTGTCGGTGTCTACGTGTATTAATATCTTGAAATTGATGTCTAGGTGTCTCAGGTTGCTGATGACGGGTTCCAGATAGTGCGCTCTATAGTTTTCGGTGTCCAGGTGTAATAATACGTTGAATTCGATTAGGGAGGGGGGTTTCTTTTATAATATTCCGCTCTGTGCCCTACGAGCGGAGATATTGCGACGCAAAGTCCAAATGTGAAAATTTTTTATTAAAATACTTCTTCTTTTATCTACTTCTAACGCCGACGTCTTATATGACCTTTTTCAAAAAAAAGGTAAAAAAATGCGCCAAGTACACGCATAATAGTATATATGTATTATGTTGTTACCTCGAAAAAAACAAAGTGGTAGTATTATACCTCGAAATAACACCCTGTACATATTGTTTATACAATGCGTAATACTACAAAAAGGCGTGATATCTGTACAAAATTACCTTTTTTAAAAAAAAGGTAAAGAAAGGCGCCAAGTACACGCATAGTAGTGTATATGTTGTTACCTCAAAAAAAAAAAAAAAAAACAATGGTAGTATTATACCTTAAAAAAATCTAAGTAACAAGTGGTAGACGAAATCTTTGTATCTTGAAAAATCTCGAAAAAACCTAAACAGTAGTATCTTCATCTCGAAAAAAAAACAAAGTATTAGTATTATGCCTCGAAAAAACCTAAGCAGTATTATTTTTATTTCCAAAAAATTATTACTCAAGTGATACACATCACAAAATTACGTTACCTTGTCAAAAAATGAGTCGCGCTTCAAGTGATCTATTATTACAATTACAAAAAAGAAATGATATCTCTTTTTAAATTACAGCGCCAAT
>NW_020210872.1:0-1215 GCF_003070985.1 Temnothorax curvispinosus | reverse complement strand
TAGGTTTTTTCGAGATTTTTCAAGATACAAAGATTTCGTCTACCACTTGTTACTTAGATTTTTTTAAGGTATAATACTACCACTATTTTTTTTTTCGAGGTAACAACATATACACTACTATGCGTGTACTTGGCGCCTTTCTTTACCTTTTTTTTAAAAAAGGTAATTTTGTACATTAAATTTACAGGTAAGTGGGAAGAGAAACTTTTACAATTACGCATTTTTTTAAGATTTCTAAAATTACGATGTTGTACCTGTGTATCACATTTAAATGCATAGTAGAAAGAATTTTCTTTGTAGATACTATTAAAACGTCTAATTACTAAAGAGAATTATTTTTAACAATAATAGTTTATAAGTAGTTTATAATAAAAGATTGGTATACAGGTAAAGCAAAATGTTGTTGAGAATGTCATTAAATATTTTATTCTGTTATTATAAACTTATTAAAAATATATACCTATCTTCGAATTTTTTATTATAAAAAAGATTTTGTTATATAAATTGTAATGTTCTTTTATTTCAGTTATTTGACAAATTGCGCGAAGAACGACCTTCTAATTTCAAAAAGTTAATTCCCATTTCTGGCGATGTTAGTGAAAAGGGACTAGGTTTGTCGGCTGTAGACAAACAAATACTAGTTGAAAGAGTGACTATAGTAATTCATGCAGCGGCGAGTGTCAGATTTAATGACACTTTAAAATATGCCATATTTGTCAATACTAGAGCAACGAGAGATATCTGTATTTTAGCTCAAGGTATGAAGAATTTAAAAGTAAGTAATTTTTTATACTTAAAAAGAGTAACAGAGATTGTGCATTTGTATTCATAAATAATCTATTGCATCACATGATATATATATATATATATTTTTTTTTTTTTTTTTTTTAGATAATGTCCTTACTCAAAAACTCATATCTCAATCACATTTCCCAAATAATATTATGTCGTATTTTTTAAATTTAGTAACAATTTAAATAAAACAAATTTGGAAGAATGTATATTATATATGATTGAAATATCATAATATGTCAGGATTTATAGTATAAATAAAATATATATTGTTATTATACAAACTTTTATATACTACAGAAAATTAAAAAAAATTCCTCTTTTCTGTCAAAGGCATTAGTGTATGTTAGCACGGCATTTACCCACGTGAATAATCTATTCACTGAAGAAAAAGCGTACCCGCCAATAGCTGATTGGCAGAAA
>NW_020210871.1:0-1387 GCF_003070985.1 Temnothorax curvispinosus | reverse complement strand
TACTCTCTAAAAGAGAATCAGTGTATTTTTACTGAGAAACAGTAAATAGTCACTGATTGAAGCAGTTATAAGTATACCACTTAGAATCAGTGACATTTCACTGAAAGAATTAGTTATTATATCTGTTTCAATCAGTAATATTGGACTACTAGAAACAGTGACTTAAAACAGCAAAATCAGTAATGTGAGCTGATTAAATCAGTAATATTGACTATTTTAATCAGTAATATTATACTACTAAAACAGTGACTTTGAGCAGCAAAATCAGTAATGTGAACTGATTAAATCAGTAATATTGACTGTTTTACTCAGTAATATTGGACTACTGGAAACAGTGACTTTGAACAGCAAAATCAGTAATGCAAGCTGATTAAATCAGTAAATGTCCCAGCAAACAGTAACAAAAAGTAATAACCTTAATACATGTTATAATTTTTTATTCAACAATGTAATTGTTACGTACAAAATGTTTACAGAATGAAGTCAATTAAAAATTAAACATTCCTC
Organism: Temnothorax curvispinosus; assembly: GCF_003070985.1. Lineage (NCBI taxonomy): Eukaryota > Metazoa > Arthropoda > Insecta > Hymenoptera > Formicidae > Temnothorax > Temnothorax curvispinosus. The sequence goes on along the minus strand of NW_020210871.1, from coordinate 880 downwards.
AGCTTACGAGCTTGTGCCTCTATGTTTGTTCCTTCTTAAAAAAAGATTTTTCTGTGTGTTAGCAAGTATTAATATATATAATATATAACTTTTAAATGCACTAACCAAACTTACAGGCCATATCTGTATTAACGAAGAATTTGGAAAAATAGGAGGATCATCATGTTGTCCTTTATCAATGTTCTTCTGAAATTAAATATTCAAATATTTGAATCGTGTTTTAACAATCAATTTATACTAAGAAATTATAAAAATAAGAAATAAAAGACTTACTCCTTTTGATAAGTTTCCAACGATAACCGAGATTAATAATCTTATTCTGTTTGCTGTTCAGTTCTCTCGTTCAATACGCCGTGGTTTATGCTGAAAATGAAAAGGGAGAAACAGTCTCTAGTTTATCGTGCTTTACTATGGGCCCGTTGGGCCTCCATCTTTGCCCCGTTGGCAAACTATAACCTCGCCCCGTTGGGCCACCGTACTCGTCAGTACCCGCGGTAAATGAACTACAGCTCAAGAAGCTTTCGTACTTACTTTTAACCTCACCTTTTTCGCAAGCACGCTTAGCTCAGTACCGCAGTTTCTCTCATTCTTCGTAATGTACACTTAGCACCGCTTCGTCCTTCGTCACGTATACTTCGTTCTCGTCTTCTGTTTCACACATCACTGAGATCACAATCCTGTTCCGCTTCCTCGCACCATCAATCAGTATTACCAACAGATAACTGATTTTACAGTAACATCTTACTTTCACTGACCATAATCAGTGAAATATAAGATAAAGAAACAAAAAGTAAACATTCTACTGAAGTTTAGTGAAATACTCACTGATTCTCAGTGAAATCTTATTTTACTGTTTCAATTAGTGATATTTTCACTGATT
>NW_020210870.1:0-1785 GCF_003070985.1 Temnothorax curvispinosus | reverse complement strand
AAATTAATTAGAATCGAACATCTTAACTACATAATAATATAATAATTGCAAATGTAATGTCAAAATTTTAAGCTATTGAACTTGAATCTTAACGAATAGAACTCAAGTTTAAGTATATCCTATTAATAATCATAGTTCAGTAGACCTTGACTTTTACCGATGATATTGCTAATTCTTTCAGTTCGTTGTCCGCCTAAATATGCGGTGTATAAACTATAAAACCATTCTAAATTAAAACAGATTTTTAATTTTTAATCGTACATCTTGATTATGTTTAATAAAATATTTAAGATTTTTATGTCCAATTATATTTACTAGTACCATTCCAGACAATTCTATTCAACTTATTTAGGATTTGAAAAAGTAAAGTGAATGCAAATTAAAAGAAAAGCCAAAATCAGCTAAGTGGCAAGAATCAATATCACTCATCTATTTATTCGTAAAAAATTATAAAAATCAAAAATAAAATTTATTTCCCATGGATAACAATTTTGAATTTAACATCACAGAACAAATTGCTATCTTTGAAATTGAGTGATTTAAATAATCGAGGATTTTCAGAGATATTAGTTTCTTTTTTAAATGAATATGTGATCCAACCTTTTTGTGCCAGAATGTATTACGTTATCTCACTGTATATTCAGCGTCTACATATTACTGAGTACTGAGTAAAAAAATTTTTGCTTCTACGTAATTCAACACGAATCGCGTCATGAATCAATGATTTAGTCGCATAAAAAATAATAAAAATAAGATTTTATATATGCCACGAGACGGATTTCGGACTGAGATAAGTGAGCATGAGATACAGAATGTTCCACCAAGAATACCCACGGTAAAATTTATGACGATTCGATGATAATTTAAATGTACACTTGAGAGAGAACTCCCAATAGTTTCGACCAAACGTGTAAACATCGGATTAAGGTTTAGTTTAATAATGTGGCTTCTATACTTTACACCTGTTTACTTTACAACCTGCGTTCGTTGCGATATCTATATAAATACATGTTATAATGCAGGTATATATCGAGCATCCGGATCCAGCTTCTTATCAATACGCTGCAAGAAACAACTGAAGGACAATAATTTCAAAGAACACGATGAAAAAGACGGCAATCTTTACTGTTCTAATCGCCATCATGATAGGCCTATTACAACTGTACCTACCAAACAAGTATAGCTATCTTTACGGCAATGATACAGGAGGCTCAAGATTAATGAATGTGCTAAGGCTGGGTAAAGGGATCCTAGATTTCTGGAAAGAGAGTCGACGTTATATAGCCGAACAGGTACCGGACACGACACCGGAATTTGGAGACACATTTGATTTTATAGTGATTGGCGCTGGTACGGCTGGTGCGACTATAGCCGCGAGGTTAAGCGAAATTTCTCAGATTAAGGTGCTACTAATCGAAGATGGACCCCATGAAAGTCTATACATGGATGTACCGTTAATTGCTGGCATACTGCAAACAACCAATATCAACCGAAAACATCAGACCAAGCCATCCGATAAGTACTGTCTAGGCATGGAAGGAAACAGTTGTACTTTTCCAACAGGAAAAGTAGTTGGCGGCAGTAGCGTACTAAATTATATGATAGCAAGCAGAGGCGGCGCCGAAGATTACAATCGCTGGGCCGAGATGGGAAACAAAGGCTGGGCATATCAGGACGTTCTCAAGTATTTCAAAAAGCTGGAAACAATGGAAATCCCGGAGCTGAAATCGGATAATGACTACCATGGTACTAATGGACCAGTACATATCGCATACCCGCCATTTC
>NW_020210869.1:0-1323 GCF_003070985.1 Temnothorax curvispinosus | reverse complement strand
CCGCAGTAGCGCTTTCAAAACGCTTTTCAGGCGCTGTTGTGCTACATGGGCGTGCCCTAAAACTCATACCTCACGGGTTCAAGCCATACCTAACGGGTATCAACGCCATCTCGCAGTGCACACAGAAAACAACTACCAAAAATACCGCCATTTCGCCTCTTTCCAACACACACCTAACCTAACAGCTACTCATATGTAACTCCACTGTACATACTTGTACGCGCAACTCACATAATAAAGCAATTATAAAGTGAAAAAAATGGATCATATCATCCCAAAAACCGATAGTGACAACAAACTCACGCCTCCAGAAATAGTAGAAAGTGCCAAAACCGTAGTGCAAAATTTATTGCCACCAAAATCAAAAGAAAAATATATGATAACTTACAACAAATTTATGCAGTAGAAAGCTGAAAAAAAAACGAAATCTATGTCTGAACATACATTATTGGCATATTTCAAGGAGCTGTCAAAATCTCAAAAGCCATCTACTATGTGGGGAATTTACTCGATGCTGAAAGCCACCATCAAAATCAACAATAATATTGACATCTATAAATATGACACACTCATTGCGTTCTTAAAAGACAGGCTAAAGGATTTCAATCAAAAAAATAAAACATTTTGACCGATAGCGACGACCAACTAACACCTCCAGAGATAGCACATCTTCCGAGAATGATTTTGTTTTTTTAGTAATTGTCCACTGTATAAACTTGTTATATGTATTTGTATATTTTTCTTTGGATTTTGAAGGTAAGAGATTTTCTATAGTGTTTTTTGCAATTTGTGCTATCTCTGGAGGTGTTAGTTGGTTGTCGGTATCTGGTGTGATGTTTTTGTCACTCATTTTTTATTTTTTCTTAGTAACTTGTTGCGAATTCTTTTTAATTTTTTTTACTTACAGTAAAGAAATATATGAATCCAATTTCTTTTTATGCCTTACAAAAAACGTACAAAACTTTCTTTCTTTTGCAGGATATATATTAATCATGACCGATACTAAATATATTTCTCATCTATTTGCTCCTGTAAAAAACGTTGTTTTTATCATAGGCGGAAGGAGGGGCTCCGCCCCTCCCCTCCGCGCCCCCCTTCCTGCCTGCGCCCAACTTTCAACTCGGGGGGGCTTCGCCTTCCCTCGTTGGGGGAAAAAACTCCCGACTGCTCGTGCGGGTAAACGCACTCGTCTAATATACGCACACATTTCCACTCCCTTAACCTTCATCCCTACATGCACTTGTAATATAATAGTTATTTGTGTAACAAGTGAGGTAAGATGAAAATTCCCAGGTGCGGTTACCGCACTCGCCTTCGGCTCGT